>NC_053489.1:253937728-254200228 GCF_905171775.1 Rana temporaria | reverse complement strand
AAATGGAACATCAAAGTATTAAACGCTTAAACTTTCATACATTTCCTAGCCATTCTATTAGACATTCTGCCTAAATAGTACTTCTTCTGTATATGCAATATCTAGGAAAATGATATAGCTTATTAAAATAAACTACAAAACTAGAAAAAAAAATCTAGCTTTGCTTTAAAACATCATGTAATCTATATCTTTCATGGGAATTCTATACAATGCCTGCTTTTCACAGATTGCCAGTAACATATACAGCCGTAGCCAAGAATGAAGTTTTGAGAATGATACAAATATTGATTTTCACAAAGTCTGCTGCTTCAGTGTTTTTAGATCTCTTTGTCAGATGTTACTATGGTATACTGAAGTATAATTACAGGCATTTCATAAGTGTCAAAGGCTGTTATTGCCATTTACATAAAGACCTCTGCAATTTGCCCTGGCATGCGGTCAATCAACTTCTGGGCCACATCCTGATGGCAGCCCATTCTTGCATAATCAATGCGTTTGTCAGAATTTGTGTTTTGTTTTTTTGTTCATCCGTCACTTGAGGATTGACCACAAGTTCTCAATGGGGATCAAGGTCTGGGGAATTTCCTGACCATGGACCCAAAATGTCCTAGTTTTTCTCCCCAAGCCACTTAGTTATAACTTTTGCTTTATGGCAAGGTGCTCCATCACGCTGGAAAAGACATTGTTCGTCACCAGATGGTTGGGAGAAGTTGCTCTCGGAGGATGTTTTTGTACCATTCTTGATTCATGGCTGTGTTCTTAGGCAAAAATGTGAGTGAGCCCACCCCCTTGGCTGAGAAGAAACCCCACACATGAATAGTCTCAGGATACAGGACTAATGGTAACACTCACTTTCTTCTCTGGACAAGGTTTTTTTCCTGGGGCTCCAAACAATCGGAAAGGGCATTCATCAGAGAATATTACTCTACCCCAGTCCTCTGCATTTCAATCCCTGTACCTTTTCCAGAATATCAGTCTGTCCTTTATGTTTTTTCCTGGAGAGAAGTGGCTTTTTTGCTACCCTTCTTTACACCAGGCCATCCTCCAAAAGTCTTTGCCACACTGTGCATGCAGATGCACTCACACCTGCGTGCTGCCATTACTGAACAAGCTCTGCACTGTTGGTGCCCCAATCCTGCAACTGAATCAACTGTAGGAGACGGTCCTGACGCATGCTGGACTTTCTCAGCGCCCTGAAGCCTTCTTCACAACAATTGAACCTCCCTCCTTAAAGTTCTTGATGATCCGATAAATGGTTGATTTAGGTGCAATCTTAGTAGCCACAATATCCTTGCCTGTAAATCCTTTTTTGTGAAAAGCAATGACTGCATGGGTTTCCTTGCAGGTAAAACCATGGTTTACAGAGGAACAATGATTTCAAGCTCCACTCTCCTTTTAAAGCCTTCAGTCTGTTATTCTAACTCAATCAGCATTACAGAGTGATTTCCAGCCTTGTCCTCATCAACACTGACACGAATTGTCAGCAGGTCCTTTTGTGGCAGGGCCGAAATGCAGCGGAAATATATATATTTTTTCCATGGCAAGGAGGGACTTTGTATTTAATTGCAATTAATCTGATCACTCTTCATAACATTCTGGAATATATGCAAATTACCATCATAAAAACTGAAGCACCAGACTTTGTGAAAATTAATATTTATGTAATTCTTAAAACTTTTGGCCACGGCTGTACATCAGGAGACATTTATGTGTGCTGTATTTTTTCTTAATTATTCTATATATTTTTAATGAATTGTACACAACAAAAATATTTATAATATATATATATCTTTTTGGGTACCTAAAAATCCCTTTGGTGCTTTATTTTAATAAATATACTGTGCGATAACCAGGATGTGGTACCCTTCTTTCTTCTTCAGCCCGTTTCCTCCATTTATCATACTCTGATCTGCTAAACCAATAGTTATTAGTTCCTAATTGATCACTTGCCAAATGATGCTTTACCCCACTATAGCAGTTTCAACACAGCTGTTTAAAGCAGGATAACTAAAGCAGTATGAAGGTACAACAGGAAGAGCTAGGCTCCACCCTAGAAAGACTGCAAGAAAATCAACACTTGATAAAAAAAAATGTCCTATAAAGTCTGATCCCCATACTCTATTCCCTCTAATATGCTCTCTCTACTCTCTTTTCACATTAGGACAGTGAAATATATGTGCTCATATAAATCCCACTCCCATTTTACCTCCCTCACCCTCCTTCTCCTAATCTCTAAGGAATATTTCCCCCAATCCTGGCCCTCCATTGTCCAACTGCAATCTCCATAACTGCCACCCTTTGTGCTATGATTGAGTTTTTTCATCCTATGGCATGCATATAAAAATAATGTTTATAGGTTTTATTTGATAAGAAATACATGCTTTTACCACCCCTTTGCTCACTCAGCTATCTGAGGGTGAGTTGAATATTTTTTTTTTTGTAAAAATATAGTTTGTGCGGTTTGTTGCTGCTGTGTGGATTGAGTTACTTTCTGCAAGGCTCTTCGAATTGAATTTAAGTTAGCCCTGGTAGTCTCTCCATTGATTGTCCTGTATTTTGCCTCTCCAGTCTGGAAAGCTATAACCACCTCTCCTCATGAGTCGTACATTGTTTTTGAAAGTATGTTGGCTAGGTGAAGCGTTCAATTTCTTTTCCCCCTTGCCCTCTGTTGGATCGGTGTCTTATATGTATTATTTGTATACCTATGCAATGTATTTACATTTGTCTTCTGATTCGTAGATCAAAAGACGGTAAGGAAACAGTCATGTTTGAAGTGATGTCCTGAGGAAATGGCATCGACTGTGAAACACATCAACCATATATGCCAGTGGGCATTTAGCTTATCTGTACCTATCAAGGGATTGCATAAAATATTGTAGGACATAAAATTTCATGAATTGTGTACAATAAAACATGTTTTTCAACAAATCTTGTTTTATTCATGGCTAATATTACCTGTTGGTCATCCTTGAACTCGCTGCTTTTTATAGTTTTTTTCACATTTGAATTTTGGGGTGATGACCTTCTGGGATATGATCTTCTTAGTTGCAAGTTATGTCTTCCCCCCACATATAATGTCTGATTTTACCCCTCCTCTCCACAGCTTCTACATATCACCCTCACTCCTATCCTCTCCCTATTACTGCATCAATCACCTCCTGCAAAATACTGAACCCACATACTGACCTAAACACTAGGACAGTGAAATATATGTGCTAATATACATCCTGCTCCCATCTTACCTCCCTCACCCTCCTAATCGCTAAGGGATATTTCCCCCAGTCCTAGCCCTCCATTTTCCAACGGCAACCCCCATAAATGGCCCCCTTCCTTCTCAGGCAACAGCCGCAATCCCCCCAGCTTAAAATTACTACCCCCCCCCCCCCCCATTTCCAAAAACCAGCCCCTCAATCTTCTGTGCCTACTGGAATTCCACTGTTTGTAACAAGCTCATGTCTGAGCATGACCTTTTTGTCTCCCATTGCTGTAACCTGGCTTCAAAGTTCTGATTCTGCTTCTCTCGTTGCCCTCTCCCATGGTGGACGCCACTGGACTCAGTCACCCAGGCCCAGTGGACAGAATGGAGGTGGAGTTAGATGCCTTCTATCCCCACTGAGCACCTTTCAAGCCCTTCCTACCCCTACCAAGACACACTGTATCCATCTGTTTTCTTCAATTTCCCCTGAGGATTGCAGCACAACATCCCTGTAAATTTTAACAAGCTGATTACATCTCAACTTAACCTCAGTTGACCCAATACAATGAGACACACTTTCACTCACGCTGATGGCAATACCCTTGATCTTGTATTCTCCCATTTCTGCACTCTGGGCAACCTTGCCAACATCCTCTTTCAATCACAACCTCATCAGTTGCACAGTATCCTTGTCTTCAATAACCCATCCCACCAAGTAGCAAACGATTACTTGTAGAAATCGCCACTTTTACCCTTCTCGTCTATACTGGTCTCCTGTCAGTTCACTCATCCTCACTGGATGCACTTGCTCCTCTAATTACAACACCAGAAATCTCAAGAGACATTGTCGTGCTCTTAAAAGTCTGTGGCGTAAAACCAAATCCTTGCGGGACTTCACCCTATACAAATCTGTCACCTAAAATACAATTCCTGCCTCTGTATTGCCAAGCAAACCTACTTTGTCATTATTACCTGGTCATTCAGTCCTAGTCAGCTCTTTAGCTTTAAAGTGGTTCTAAAAGGTTGAAGGTTTGTTTTTCTGCCCCCCCCAATACGCCAATAAGGCCGATCCAGCGATGTGCATGAGAGCAGTGGCTCTCCAGGGTGTCTCTCTCTCTCCTCATTGGCTGAGATCCATTGCCTCCTGCAGCTGTCAATCACAGCCAGTGAGGAGGGAGCAGGGGTGGGGTTTAGCGGTGCTCTCTTTCTTATGGACACAGAATAGGGCTCGGGAGTGAGCACGCATCAGTGCAGGGGGAGAACATTTGATTTTGAAAAAAGGACTTTCCTGAACGTAAACATTTACTGTCAGAAACTAGTAAATTATTAAAAAAAAATGATGTCATCCGTCTAATTTTTTTGTCATTGCTGTTTAAAACGAACATTGGATTTGACACCACGAACGATTAGAAACTGGAAGAAGCGTCCTTAAAACAAACATTTTGGAAGGGAATTGTACAAGTGAACGGCCAGCTTTATTCTGAATGAGCAGTCTGTCCCCTGGCAGCACTGCATATTATATGAGCCAGGAGACTGCACACAGGACAGCAGAGGTAACCAATCTTATTGGAATTCAATGCTAGGACAAGTACCAACGTATTCATCTTAGTGAAAACAGTAGTAAAATTTGAAATCCTCAACACATTAACCATCTTATACTCTAAGGCTGAATTCACGCTTTTGCATTTTAAAGCAAATGTATTCCCGTTTAACTCAGCGGAAACAAGTCAATAAAATCAAGCTTGCCGTTTTAGAGAAATGGTTTAATGGGATATAATACAGATTTTATGTGATAAACAAGGGTCAGAACTTCTTTCATACAATGCTCATCTATTCAATATGAAACTGTTCATATTAAAAATGTGACAAGGAGCCTCAAATATTGCTCCCAACAAAGAATGAACATAACCTGCACAGGGTGGAAATAACAAGGATCTGCTTGAAGAACTCCATGATGTAAAGATTGGAACTTACAGATGTTGTCAAAAACCCTTTGCTATGAACTATTCACGCTAATAAATGAGCTTGGTGACTAAATATTACCAGTATTGATGTTTTGCCAAATCAACAGATGAGAAAGCCTGTAAGTAAAAAACTTCAGATTTTATTTTTTCCTAAAACATCCAAAAAAACTGTTTGGAGAGAACTAGGCACATTTTCTGTACCTGCATGGTTTAGAAAGATTTAAAGGAAACCTGTAGGGAAAAAAAATTTTTGCAAACCAAAGCCAATTAATTGCTCCTCTTCAAAATGCTAGTTACCCGACTTGTAAGGCTGATCCAGTGATTTTAACACAGATCAACAAGTAGATCAAAAATAGCAGGATGTTAGCATTTTAAGGAGGTAAGCAATGCTAGGTTTCCCTCAGTACAGTTCTCTTTAGGTATTTAATGCTCCTACTCTACAGTGTATTCACTCAGTCAGTCCTTTGTATTTTGCATGTAAATCGGCCACATCATCTTGAGACACACGCTGCCAACCATCTTCTCGAACATGGTAGAGATTCACTACTCCACCAGAGTAAGCATCGCGGTATGTGGCTTGGTAAATTGAGCGCCGTGCCAATTCTTGAGCTTCCTCCGCTTCCATATTATAGTCATATCCTCGATCCAGGACACCATAGGCATACATAGAACCCGAGCCCACTGAGAATACTGAGCCAGACACACGGTTCCCCTCACTGTCCACATAGTATAGACCTGGGCAGAGAAGAGCACATGATTAATATTGAGATATTTGTTGAAGCCTCACTTAAAGCATCCTACAAATTCTTGTTTTCAGCAACAAAGGTATTCTACAATATCTTATACAAATCATAACATAGCATATTTAAAAACTAATATATATATATATATATATATATATATATATATATATATATATATATATATATATATATAAAAATTACATATTTCGTACAGAAACATTCCCTCTTCCCACCCCATGTTTTATCCCTTTAAACTCCTTTGCTCCTACCTTCCTCTGCCAGAAATATACCTTCCTCCAACATATCTATGGGATTCATTTACTAAAACTTAACCATTGGCTACCACACGCACAGCTGCACCAGATTTTGCACTCTCCAGTTTTAGGCTGCATTCACACCCAAGCGCTTTCAGCTCGTAAAAATGCCCAACAAGCAAATCCATTCATTTCAAAATGGCACCTGTTCATATCTGAGCGTTTTTTCACCTAAAGAAAAATGGCAGAAGGTTAAAAAAAAAAAGTACAGGAGCTTCTTTTTGGGGAGATTACAGGCATTTTTTGCCGTTTACATTGGTGACCTTTTGACTATACAAAATCACGTGATTTTTGCACTTAAAGCGGTTGTAAACCGCATAAACATTTTTTTTTCTCAAACCTGCAAGGCAAAAGGCATAATCAGCTAGTATGCACCGCATACTGACTGATTATGAAATACTTACCTCGGAACGAGGTGAAGAACACTTACCTGGTCCACGCCGAGCGAGATGTCATCTTGCTCCGGCATGTCTTCCGGGTATCGCCGCTCCAACGCTGTGATTGGCTGGAGCGGCGATGACGTCACTCCCGCGCGGAAGATTTAAATAAGGCAAGGTCCGGCGGCCGCCAGTCCTTTCGCCGTGGATTGCCCCCTGCGCATGCGCCGCTGCAATCAGCGGCGCATTGCGAGGGGAATATCTCCTAAACCGTACAGGTTTAGGAGATATTCTTTATACCTACAGGTAAGCCTTATTATATGCTTACCTGTAGGTAAAAGTGGTGTAACAAGGTTTACAACCACTTAAAAAAAAAAAAAACACACAACACTTAAAAGCGATTGTAAAGTCATGTTTTTTTTTTCTAAAAAATTACCAAACCTGTTATACTTACCCACTCTGTTGCAGTGGATTTGCAGAGCAGCCCAGATCCTCCTCTTCTCGAGTCCCTCTTCTGTGCCATTGGCCCCTCCCTCCTGTTGAGTGCCTCTACAGCAAGCAGCTTGCTTTGGGGGCACCCAAGCCAAGCTGCAGCTCTGTGTCCATTCAGACATGAAGCTATGTTCGGCCCCGCCCCCTCTTTCTCCCGATTGGCTGACTTTGACAGCAGCAGGAGCAAATGACGCCTCTGTTGTGTCTCAGCCAATCAGGAGGGAGAGTCCCAGACAGCCAAGACCATGGGTCTTCAAACTACGGCCCTCCAGTTGTTCAGGAAGTACAATTCCCATCATGCCTAGTCCTGTCTGTGAATGTCAGTGTGTTACAATGCCTCATGGGATGTGTAGTTCTACAACAGCTGGAGGGCCGTAGTTTGAGGATCCCTGGCTAAGACACTCGTGGACATTGCTGGACAGAGATGAGGCTCAAGTATTAAGGGTGCTGGGGCTGCTGCACACAGAATGCTTTTTATCTTAATGCATAAAGATAAAGGAGTTGTAAAAATCAGAAGAGAAGTTCATGGTTAGGGTTTACATAAACTTCATTTAAAGTGAGGAAAAAAGTATTTGATCCCCTGCTGATTTTGTACGTTTGCCCACTTCCTGTCTGCTGCTGAACAAAATCAAGTAAATTCTTCTCAGCCACTCAGAAGTCTAGTATTTTTATCAGTGCCTACAAGGATTCCTCTGATAGGTGGAGGTGGAGAGGTAGGGGGATTGGCATCATGAGCTCCACCTCAGTCAATCCGAGGAACACTTCGTATTCATTGATAAAAACACAAAGTTTCTTCTGAATGGCCGAGAAACATTCCAGCCAACTGAATTTTGGTCCGGCAGCAGACAGGAAGCCTCCTGGACTGCTGGGGGACACAGCTTCGCCATAAGGTATTTGGCTAATGCTACTATAGTAGAATACAGTGGCTGCATCACTCTAATAAAAATGGTTTGTTCAGTCAGGCCAGTTTGGTCTAAACTATCGATTTAGCATAACAAGGAATTTAGTCAAAGTGGATGTAAACCCCAATTATTTTTTTGGTCACAATGTACAGTATAAGATTTCCTATCATCTGTGCCCAGTCTTGCCACACAGAGTTAATCCAGCTCTGAGCAATCCTCATATTGTTCAGTGAAAATTAACAGACTTTCAGATAAAACCTGTCTAAATAAAAAGTCCTTTCCTCTCTCCTTGCTTTGAGTGACAGGTTATTTACATATCTAGCTTGGACATGTTTATCATATATGTTATGTTTATCATAATATGAGGTGATTCACAGTTCATTGTATATTACCAGGATGTGGGGGAGGGGGGGATTTCTTACTTTTTATACTGTCGATCACCTCATATTATGATAAACATGTCCAAGCTAGATATGTAAATAACCTGTCACTCAAAGCAAGGAGACAGCAAAGGGCTTTTTATTTAGACAGGTTTTATCTGAAAGTCTTAATTTTCACTGAACAATAAAAGGATTGCTCAGAGCTGGTTTAACTCTGTGTGGCAAGACTGGGCACAGATGATAGGAAATCTTATACTCTACACATTGTGACACAAAAAACAAAAAAATAAATGCTCGGCGAGATGACGTATAGCTACGTGCTCTCGCCCAGCAGAGCCGACCTGCCGCCATATAATTGCGGCAGCTGGTCGGCAAGCAGTTAATAGGCAAGGAAAAAAAACCCCACTAAAGCTGCGTACACAAAAATGCCATTTTTTAAATTGGTCATTCAAAACGATCATGTGTATGCTCCAGAGCATTTTTCTCGACGTGAAAAATTATTATGTTCTAAATTTTTAATCCCCTAATTTTTCTCGTTTTTTACGCTGTCGTGTGTAGGCTTTAACAACGGAAAAAAAAACATGCATGTTCAGAAGCAAGTTATGAGACGGGAGCACTTGTTCTGGTAAAACTAGCGTTTGTAATGGAAATAGCACATTCGTCACGCTGTAACAGATTGAAAAGCACGAAGACTGAAAAGCGCAAATCATCTCAAACTTTTACTAACACAAAATCAGCAAAAGCAGTCCAAAAGGTGGCGCCATCTGAATGGAACTTCCCCCTTATAGTGCCGTCGTACGTGTTGTGCTTTGCTCGGGCATTTTTTCACAATCGTGTGTATGCAAGGCAGGCTTGACATGAATCACGTTGAGAAAAAAGATTTTTTTCCCCATGACATTAAAAACGGTTGTGTGTACGCGACATAGGAATTCATTAGTCATTGACAGACTATTAACTGCTTTCTAGCCTCTTAAAAGGGGTTGTAAAGGTTTGTTTTTATTTTCTAAATAGGTTCCTTTAAGCTAGTGCATTGTTGGTTCACTTACCTTTTCCTTCCATTTACCTTCTAAATGTTTTTTTTCTTTGTTTGAATTTCTCACTTCCTGTTCCTCCTCAGTAAGCTGTTCTGGCTGACCAACCCCAGGGGGTGATGGGGGCAAGCTTACAGGAAGTGAGAAATTCAGATAAAGAAAAAAAACATTTAGAAGGGAAAATCGAAGGAAAAGGTAAGTGAACCAACAATGCACTAGCTTAAAAGGAACCCATTAAAAAAAAAAAAATTTAAAACCTCTTTAAGGTGGTTCTAATACTTAATTTTTTTTTTACCTTATTGCATTCCCTACACTGTCCTATCATCACTCCATCCAGCGCTGTGCCTGTCTGTAGCATCTCTCACAGGCTTTGCTGAGCCATTGGCTCCTGCTGCTGTCAATCAAATCCTCTGGTGAGGGAGCAGGGCCAAGCCATGCTGTGTGTGTGTCAATGGATGCAAGCAGTGTGGCTCGGGATAGAGCAAGCATATGTGCCCCTTATGGCATTCTAAGGGGGCACATGGAGAAGAGGGGGAGCCAGGTGTTGCAGAAGAGGAAGATTGTGGTCACTTTGTGTAATTCTATTGTACAGAGCAGGCAAGTATACATTAATTTTTATTTTTTAATCGAGACTTTACAATCACTTTTATTATGCCTTGGCCACCTCTATGGGCAAACCAAAACTTATAGCATGTCAATAAAGAGTTCCATCAAGATGGAAGGTATCCACATTTACCTTATGCGATATACAAGGGTTAAAATTAAATTGTCAACTGACCTGGTCCCCTCTTGTCCCATCCACAGATCATGGTTCCCATAGATAGCCCCATGCCTTTGTACTGATATACCATATTAGCCAGCAGTTTGGATGCTGCAGCAACAGATATTCGCTCCTTGTTTCGTAGCTCGTAGATGCGGCACTGACGAGCAAGAAGCCTCTCCCAGAAGCTACAATCAGCGGCACCTCCGGCCATTGTGCCCAACAGGTAAGGATTGATTTCAATAACTTTCTTCACGGTCTGTGAAGCGATGTATGAGCCAGCTGTAGCACGGGAGTCAACAGCCACAATAACTCCATGTTTAAACTGAAAAGAAAACATCACAATTAGAAATATATACATGGATCCTTGAAACGGTTCACAGTGCACATTACGGCATGTGTTAACATAGACTGAGTAAAGGCAGACCGTTCATTGTGATTGGGCTACAAATGCACCACAATGAATGAAAAATCATGCATGGCCCTCTTTTAACGCAGCAAGGGGTATATGCATGGCAGTGCACTGTGATCTACTGTACAATGCACTGGGGTGCCATTCACCATGAATGGCACCGCAACATACATAGAACAGGTGAACATACATAGAGGGTAAAGAGAAGGGGCAACAAAATCTCCATCTCTTCCAATCAAAGAATGCCTTGTATTCCATAAAAACACAAGACGTTCTATGAAAGGAGACAATGTCAACCAAGGAACCTCCCATGGTCAGTGTGCAGAAAGGAAGCTGCTTACAAAGGATCTGGAAGATTGTGGCTATTACTATAGTAGTGCAGACTACTACACTGATTGTTGGCTTCCCTGGTGGTCAACAGTAACAAAGCCTCATGCCTCCATTGTCCAGGTAAAATAAGAATACTATAGCTGTCTCATTTCCAATGACAACTTTTCCATGACTCCAGGTTTGGTATAAACCCATTGGAGTCTACATTTTACAACTGTACTATGCTTTGGTTGGTTTCTGTGAAGCTAAACATAACCAAGTATAGTGTACTGGATTTCAATCTATCATGTTACCTTTGTATTGTCGCATGGGGGTAAGGGGCTGGCTCTTGTCATAACATACATCGTAACTGTACTTTCATCCTAATTTGCTCTCCTGTGTTGAATCCACACTCGCTGTTGCCACTTCTAGACCGGAATCTCCTCACTGCGACCCCTGATGAAGCAACTTCACATGCACACTGGGTTTATTTATAATAGCCCAGCTCCTACTAGGCATCATTTAAAAAAAAAAGGAGATTGCTATACTTACCTGTTCTGCAACCGCTCTGGTCCGGTCTCCAGCGACACCTTTTGTGTGCAGGAGAAAGCTGACAATCGCTGGGAAGTGACATCACTTAAAGACTTACTATGGGGCTTCCGTTGTGGGCTGCCTCATCTGCACACCAAAGCCGCAGCTGACCGCTCAGCCTGGAACCTCAGCAGCTTCAGAATAAGCAAGTATAGCAATCTATTCTTTATGGCTAAGGCTGGGTTCACACTACGATTTTCCCGTCCGTCAGCCGCATACGATTTCAGTATTGAAAACGTACGGGCCCGGACGGGAAAACGTATAG
This sequence comes from Rana temporaria, assembly GCF_905171775.1. Lineage (NCBI taxonomy): Eukaryota > Metazoa > Chordata > Amphibia > Anura > Ranidae > Rana > Rana temporaria. The sequence continues at coordinate 254,188,492 of NC_053489.1, read as the reverse complement.
ATAGACAATGCATTGCAAATCGTATGCACTCAGATGCATCCGGGTGCGTACGATTTGCTGGCAAAACGGTTTTTAAACGTACGCAAAACCGTGTTCAACCACGGTTTTGCGGCCGTTTTTGAAACAGTATGGCAAACGCATACTTTTTTTTTAACATTAATGTCAATGGAAAACGCACATATGTGCGGTTCCATACGTTTACGTCCGTTTCAGCCGCATACGTTTTTTCATATAAATCGTATGCGGCTGACGGACGGGAAAATCGTAGTGTGAACCCAGCCTTAGATAGATTAGCCTTAGAATGGGGGTAGGAGTAGGTTAAAGGGGAGTTCCAGGCTTTTTTTATGTTCATTAAAAGTCAGCCGCTACAAAAAGCATAGCTGCTGGCTTTTAATAAACAGACACTCACCTGCTTCACTGTCCAGCGACGCGATGCGCCGGCCAGAGCTCCGCTCTGCTCCTCTCTCCCCCCCTCGCCGGCGTCTTCATTCTTAGTGTGGGCACCAGGTCGTGACAGCTTTTGGCTTCACGGCCGGGCACTCACTGCGCATGCGGCGCTGCGTTCGGTCAGATGATCGCCTGGGACCTGTCACGTGTCCCAGGCGATCGGCTACAGGGAGAGGCCGCTGTAGGCGATATGACGCAACGCCTAAGCGGTCCCTGGGTGGAAGGAGGAAGTGGGACAGGAAGTCCCACTCCCTCCCCAAAAAAATGACATGCCAAATATGGCATGTAAGGGGGCAAGGAGTGAATTAAGCAGAAGTTCCACTTTTGGGTAGAACTCCGCTTTAAGGCTTCATGCACACAGGGCATTTTTCTTGCTGCCTTTAACTGCATCAGACATTTATTTATTTATACAGCTTCCCCCCCCCCCCCTTCCATGTTTATTTGTGTGTTCACGCACACACAGGTTTTTAGGAGCTGCAAGTGGCACGCTGCTAAACAGTAACGTGGCTAAACACGCATTAACACCAATGCAAAACATTTCTAAAAGCACATTTTTACAGCCGCTTATTCCTGGCATTGGTACTGTCTTTGCAGCTTATTTTTATTTTATTTTTTTAGCACCCCGTGTGCATGAGGTCCTAGCGCTAACAAATGGAAAAAGAAAATATGGACAGCCGCACTCCAAAAAACCTTGAGCCCAGGTTCACACTGGGTACGATTTGAGATGCGATTTCACATGTCAAATCGCATCTCAAATCGGCGGCATTTGCCGGCAATGGCACTGTCCTAATCAGTGCGACGCCGCATCTGCGGCGCTGCACCGATTTCAAAAAGTAGTTCCTGTACTACTTTTTGCGATTTCGGGCCGCGATTTATATTGAACCCTGCACAGATGTCTCTTAAATCGCAGCCGAAATCGCGGCAAAATCGCAGCAGTGTGAACCTAGACTGATGGTTGTCTTTATTTGCCTTGTGCATTGCCAGCACCCTTGATCACCCGAGACCATACTGATCACCCTAACACAATCCACCTGGAGCGGTAACTTTCTTTCTTTTAAGGTCCTGGCGTTAGGGTTTTGTCTTTACTTCCACTTCAAAGAGTGAGTAAACTTCCATCTTTATGTTTTACCTATAGGTAAGCCTATAACAAGGCTTACCTATAGGTAGTGCAAATATCTCCTAAACCTGCACCATTTAGGAGATATGTACATTACATTCAGCCAGTGAAATCACTGACACATGTGCTCTGAAGGAACGGCCGCCTGTGTCGTTTCTTCAGAGCCCTGTGCCGTGCCTGGCCACTCCCTCCCGCATGCGTGGTAGTAAAGTCATTGTAGCTCTGGCCAAGGTCCACGAACCCAAAAGAAAGACCGGGTGAAGATGGACGCCTTTCCCAGAGATGACATTGCGTCGCCAGAATGCATCCTTTTGAGGTAAATTTCACATAATGTATGCATACTAGCACATTATGAAATACTTACCAGAACAAAACCCTCCAGTAATCATTGCCGACAGGGCTTCCACTTCACCCGGTCTGCCTTCTGGGTTCGAGGGTTCCGGCTGTCCGATTGGCCGAGCCAAGATGATGGCACAGCCATGTAGCTCTGAAGGGATGGAACCGATACACCTTCCCATCAGAGTGCAAGCACTGGTGATGTCACAGACTGCATGACTGTGAATATAAATGTTTAGGAGATACTCACTGTACCTACAGGTAAGCCTTATGATCGTCAGTTAATCGATCACATCGGTATTTCCATCATGTTATCCGATTGATTTAGAAGTGCATTCATGGACAAAGCATCTCAATGCTGCTGGTTGATGCAAAACAGTTGATAATTTTCCACCCTGTCTGATCAACTCAGTTTTACCAAATCCAATCTAAGCAGAGCCTAAAACTGATTGGAAGATAAATGTCAGCCATTCGATGGTTTGCAGATACCACAATTTAGATAGAATTGCACATCAATCAGTTTTAAAAAAAAAAAAAAAAAAAAAAAAAAAAAATGTAATGAAGTTTATGACCATCAGACATATAAACGTACATATGATGCACTATGGGCATGGATGTTAAAGCGGTTGTAAACTGCTGCAGAAAAAAAAAATTCTCCTGTAAAGACAATGGCATAATGTGCTAGTATGCACTGCATACTAGCACAATATGAAATATAGAACAAAGCCCTCCAGCGGGGTGCTGTCACCACTGACAGGGCTTCCATCTTCACCTGTCTTCCTTCCGGGTTTGCAGACTCTAGCTGTGCGAGTGGCCAGAGTCGCAATGACGTCACTACTGTGTGCATGCCCTCGGTTCTGGCACGGTGGTCTGAATGTCCTTCAGAGCGCAAGCGCCGGTGATGTTACTGGCTGCACCCAGTGTAAATATCTCCAAAACTGTGCCCGTTTAGGAGAGATTCATTTCACCTACAGGAAAAACCTTATATATTCCTTATTAGAGGCTTACCTGTAGATAGGAACCACAAAGCGGACTTCACGACCGCATTAATAAAAACGTAGGCCTCGTTTACACAAGGCAATCCCATATGTACCCAATGCAGGACCATGTTTAGCAGCCATGGTGAAGCACAGGTGTCCTATTGTCTAAGGGGGCTGCCCAGACACAGCCGCTGTGTGCCAGCATGTGTGGGTGCAGGACTGTGGCCCTGCACAGACGTCATACTGCACACAGCGGCTGTCTGCGCATTTGGGTGACCTAACAGACAATGGGATGCCACCTTGGTTATGCGTGACACACCTGGTCATCCCTGTGCCAACAAGACAAGGTCCTGTGTGGGGCACACATGGAATCACCCTGTGAGAATGAGACCTTAATTAAAAATGCTGCAACTGAAAGGCCTCATCCATGCAGCTGGTTTTCCATGACACAGCATGCCATACACACTGGGCAGTTCAGCTCCCATACAAATAGCAGCATGGAAGGACCTTACTAAGATTGTGCATGGTAACCAATCAGGTCTCAGCTTTTATTTCCGAAGCTAGGAGCGGATTGGCTGCTCTGCACAGCCGCTCCAGTTTTAGTAACCCCCCTCCATAGTGCTGTATACGTTATTTATCACACGAGTGGTTATATATCAGTAATCAAATGAATGAAACAAAATGCACTTATTCTAGCAATAGAAATCCCCATCCTCCTCCCTTGTGATCAGCACCTTGAAGGCCAGTGTGGTGGTCCCATGTAAGAACTCGATCCCAGGATCGGCCGTGCCCTGTCCGGCTCCAGGCAGCACATGGAAGCTCAGACCCTCGGTGTCCAGGCCGCAATGTAATGGGTTATCCCGCTTCTGCATCCACGATAGACCCTCCGATCTCACAACACTAGCCAGCGCCATGTTCTCTCCCAGCAAAGCACCCGGCGTGACTACGACTATTGGACAGCCCGTCTCCTGCCTCTTACATCACTATGACAAAGCACTATTGCGGCCATTTTGGAAAAGGGCATGACAAAGCTGGCCAATGCCTTTCAGCGCCATGTTTATGAAGGGAAGAATTGTAGTTGAGGGGACACGCTAGTCGGGCAGGGAACAAAGTGGCAGTCAAGATTTACGGCTGCATGCCATAAAAGCAGTTGTACTGTAGCTGCTAAAAACATAGTATTGTTTGTGTATGACTTTTATATGCAGCAGAGTGAAATCCACAACATTTGTTCATTTGTATCATGGCACAGCCTTTCTCAAACTGGGTTATGCAGATGTTGCCAGGGATGCCTTCACCACCTCAAAACGTCCCCCCTTACTGCATTTTTAATGCTGTTACACTTTGAAAGACAATTACTCAGTTATGCAACACTGTACTCTAATGAGTTTTCTATCACTTTTCTTTTCTATAGACAGATAGAGCATTCTTTTGGTGGTATTTAATCACTACTGTTTTATATATATATATATATACACACACACACACTATCTCACAAAAGTGAGTACACCCCTCACATTTTTGTACATATTTTATTACATCTTTTCATGTGCGGACACAAAAGAAATGACACTTTGCTACAATGTAAAGTCGTGTATGTACAGCTTGTATAACAGTGTAAATTTTCTGTCCCTCAAAATAACTCAACACACAGCCATTAGTGTCTAAACCACTGGCAACAAAAGTGAGTACACCCCTAAGTGAAAATGTTCAAATTGGGCCCAATTGGCCATTTTCCCTCCCTGCTGTCATGTGACTCATTAGTGTTACAGGGGTTCAGGTGTGAATGGGGAGCAGGTGTGTTGGTGTTATTGCTCTCACTCTCTCATACTGGTCACTGGAAGTTCAACATAGTTACATAGTCAGGTTGAAAAAAGACACAAGTCCATCCAGTTCAACCATAAAGAAAAAAAAAATATTTTTAATATTATACAATCCCATATACCCAATTCTAAACCCACAGTTAATCCAGAGGAAGGCGAAAACCCCAGCAGAGCATGATCCAATTTCAGAGGCGGCTCTAGGCTTTGTGAGGCCCTAGGCCAATCTTAGACATGAGGCCCCACTTACGTGTCAGTGTCAGGCAGGACTGTCTGTCATGTTGTACCTTGAGTGGCAGACAGGCTCCCCGATGATCGCCAGCCACCAACTCTGGTAGTGGCAGGTTCCTCCATTACAGGCCGCCCGGCGTCCATCCTGGAGAGTGGATCAGGGAGCTGCTCAGCCGCCGTGCTCTGCACATTGCAGGAGATCTGCAGAGTGCGGCAAAGGGGGAGGAGCCGGAGGAGGGGAGTACATGGAGCCGCAATGCACTTACCCTGAGGAAGTGATTAAGAGGTCCGTCTGCCCCCTGGCTGGGGACAACTATTTCCGGGCATAAACACGGCCCTGGGGACTTCGATTGGGGGACATTCGCAACCCACTCCCACACACACATTAGGCAAATTAGGCAGCCGCGAGGCCCCTGGGAGCGTGAGGCCTTGGGCGGCCCCCTTATTTGCCTAATTAGAGAGCCGCCTCTGTCCAATTTGCTACAGCAGGGGCAAAAATTCCTTCCTGATCCCCCAAGAGGCAATCAGATTTTCCCTGGATCAACTTTACCTATAAATGTTAGTACCTAGTTATATTATGTACATTTAGGAAAGAATCCAGGCCTTTCTTAAAGCAATCTACTGAGCTGGACAGAACCACCTCTGGAGGGAGTATATTCCACATTTTCACAGCTCTTACTGTGAAGAAACCTTTCTGTATTTGGATATGAAACCTCTTTTCCAGACGTAAAGAGTGCCCCCTTGTCCTCAGTGCTGACCGTAAAGTGAATAACTCAACACCAAGTTCACTATATGGACCCCTTATATATTTGTACATGTTGATCATATCCCCCCCCCCCCCTTAAATCTCCTCTTCTCAAGAGAGAATCAATTCAGTTCCTCTAATCTTTCCTCATAGCTGAGCTCCTCCATGCCTCTTATCAGTTTGGTTGTCCTTCTCTGCACTTTCTCCAGTTCCCCGATATCCTTTTTGAGAACTGGAGCCCAAAACTGAACTGCATATTCCAGATGAGGTCTTACTAATGATTTGTACAGGGGCAAAATTATATCTCTCTCTCTCTGGAGTCCATACCTCTCTTAATACAAGAAAGGACTTTGTTCGCTTTGGAAACTTCAGCTTGGCATTGCATGTTATCATTGAGTTATGATCTACCAAAACCCCCAGATCCTTCTCCACTACAGATTCCCCCAGTTTTACTCCCCTTGTATGTATGACGCATGCATATTCTTACCCCCAAGTGCATAACTTTACATTTATCAACATTAAACCTCATCTGCCACTCAGTCGCCCAATCAGACAGAGCATTGAGGTCGGCTTGTAAATTGGCGACATCCTGCAAGGACGTTATTCCACTGCATAGCTTGGTGTCATCTGCAAAGACAGAAATTTTACTTTTGATCCCAGACCCAATATAATTTATAAAGATATTAAAAAGTAAGGGTCCCAGCACTGAACCTTGGGGTACACCACTGATAACCTTAGAACATGGCACCCTATGGCAAAGAACTCTCTGAGGATCTAAAAAAAAGAATTGTTGCTCTACATAAAGATGGCCTAGGCTATAAGAAGATTGCCAAGACACTAAAACTGACCTGCAGCATGGTGGCCAAGACCATACAGCAGTTTAACAGAACAGGTTCCACTCAGAACAGGCCTCACCATGGTTAACCAAAGAAGTTGAGTGCACGTGCTCAGCGTCATATCTAGAGGTTGTCTTTGGGAAATAGACGTATGAGTGCTGCCAGCATTGCTGCAGAGGTTGAAGGGGTGGGGGGGTCAGCTTGTCAGTGCTCAGACCATACGCCGCACACTACATCAAATTGGTCTTCATGGCTGTTGTCCCAGAAGAAAGCCTCTTCTAAAGATGATGCACAAGAAAGCCTGCAAACAGTTTGCTGAAGACAAGCAGACTAAAGACATGGATTACTGGAACCATGTCCTGTGGTCTGATGAAACCAAGATAAACTTATTTGGTTCAGATGGTGTCAAGCATGTGTGGCGGCAACCAGGTGAGGAGTACAAAGACAAGTGTGTCTTGCCTACAGTCAAGCATGGTCTGGGGCTGCATGAGTGCTGCCGCCACTGGGGAGCTACAGTTCATTGAGGGAACTATGAATGCCAGCATGTACTGTGACATACTGAAGAAGAGCATGATCCCCTATCTTCGGAGACTGGGTCACAGGGCAGTACCCCAACATAATAATGACCCTAAACACATATCCAAAATGACCACTGCCTTGCTAAAGAAGCTGGGGGTAAAGGTGATGGACTGACCAGACCTAAACCCTATTGAGCATCTGTGGGGCATCCTCAAATGGAAGGTGGAGGAGCGCAAGGTCTCTAACTTCCACCAGCTCTGTGATGTCGTCATGGAGGAGTGGAAGAGGACTCCAGTGGCAACCTGTGAAGCTCTGGTGACCTCCACGCCCAAGAGGGTTAAGGCAGTGCTGGAAAATAATGGTGGCCACACAAAATAATGACACTTTGGGTCCAATTTGGACATTTTCACTTAGGGGTGTACTCACTTTTGTTGCCAGCAGTTTAGACATTAATGGCTGTGTGTTGAGTTATTTTGAGGGGACAGCAAATGTACACTGTTATACAAGCTGTACACTCACTACATTCTAGCAAAGTGTCATTTCTTCAGTGTTGTCGCATAAAAAGATATAATAAAATTTTTACAAAAATGTGAGGGGTGTACTCACTTTTGAGAGATACTGTGTGTATATATATATATATATATATATATTTATTTATTTATCAGGGGTGGATCCAGATTTTAGTCTCGGGAGGGGCACTGCCAGAAAATAAGGTGTATCTCTCAGCGAAGGCTTGCGCGCTGATTGGCCAGAGGGAGAGACAATCAGCGGGTCCGGCAAAAAAAAATTAGAAAAATTGGCCCAGTCCTTAAGTGGTTAAAATTGCGCAGCCACTGACCTCACCGCACATCCCTGTGTTGGGGCCATAATCCAGAAGTGGAAAGAACATGATTTCATCATAAACTAGCCACAACTAGGTGCTCCTGGATTTAGCAGGTACAATTGTTTCAACGAAAACAATAAGTAATGCACTCAACCGCCATGACCTATATGCACGCTCACCATGCAAGACTGAAGCTCGTTTAAAGTTTGCTGCGCAACATTTCGACAAGCCTGTGAAAAACTCTAAGAATATAGTCTGGTCAGATGAAAGCAAAATTAAACTCTTTGGATGTCATTAGGAATGAACCGAACACCCCCCCGTTCGGTTCGCACCAGAACCTGCAAACAGACCAAAAGTTTGTGTGAACTTTAGAACCCCGTTAAAGTCTATAGGACTCGAACGTTTGAAATCTAAAGTGCTAATTTTAAAGGCTAATATCAGGGGTCAAGTCCTGGGGAAAAAAAGTGTGGGAACTCCCACCCAAGATCCACTCCCCCACCAAAAAAAAAAAAAATCATACGCTCATATGCGTAATTACTAAACCGCAAGTTCTTTCTAAATCCCACGATAACTCACGTCAGATCTCTGCAATGTCTCCTGGGAACAATGACAAAAGCTCCCAGGAGACATTGCGGCATCGAGGAAGTGATGGAAAACCTGCACACTACCTGATGAATCCATATACAGGAAGCTGCCAGTAACATAAAGGATTACTAAGGTTCGCCTGCCCCTGGCAGTGACTAGAGCTTGGCATCGCCGCTTAGTGAAGGATTGGCTCGGGCGGTTCGGCTGCTCTCGGCTGCTCTAGTCCTGCAAAGGGAACTGCGTTCCTGTTGTGAAAGAAGTGCAGGAACTCCGTTCCCACGCGTTCCCGCAGGACTTGAGCCCTGGCTAATATGCAAGTTATTGTCCTAAAAAGTGTTTGGGGACCTGGGTCCTGTCCCAGGGGACATGTATCAAGGCAAAAAAAAAGTTTTAAAAACTGCAGTTTTTTTGGGACCAGTGATTTTAATAATGCTTAAAGTGAAACAATACAAGTTAAATATTCCTTTAAATTTCGTACCTAGGGGGCGTGTATAGTATGCCAGTGAAGTAGCACTTGTTTCCAATGCTTAAAACTGTCTGCACAAAATGTAATTTCTGAAGGAAAAAAAGTAATTTAAAACCACTCGCGGCTATAATAAATTGTCGGCTCCCGGCAATACAGAGAAAAGTCATTGATAAAAAATAAAAAAATGCGTGGGGGTCCCCCCAAATTCAATTACCAGGCCCTTCAGGTCTAGTATGGATATTAAGGGGAACCCCGGGTCAAATAAAAAAAATTAAGTGGGGTTCCCCCCAAATATCCATACCAGACCCTTCAGGTCTGGTATAAATTTTAAGGGGAACTCTACCCCAAATTTAAAAAAAAATATGGTGTGGAGTTCCCCCCAAAAATCCATACCAGACCCTTTATCCGAGCATGCAACCTGGCAGGCCGCAGGAAAAGAGGGGGGGGGCAAGAGAGCGCCCCTCCCTCCTGAACCGTACCAGGCCACACGCCCTCAACATGGGGAGGATGCTTTGGGGTTCTGTGACCCCTCAAAGCACCATGCCCCCATGTTGATGGGGACAAGGGCTTCAACCCTTGCCCGGTGGTTGTGGGGGTCTGCGGGTGGGGGGCTTATCGGAAACTGGAAGACCCCTTTAACAAAAGGGACCCCCAGATCCTGCCCCCCCTCTATGTGAATTGGTAATAGGGTACATTGTACCCCTACCATTTCACAAAGAAAGTGTCCTTAAAAATAAAAAAATTAAAATAAAATAAGATTCCAGCGGTGGTAATCCACTCTCGGTCTCCGCTCCAACGCTGTCGGTATCCTGCGATGGGTGATCTCCTCTCCGGGGTCCAGCGATGAGAAGATCTCCTCTTCATCCAGGTCCGGGATCCAACGATGAGATGTCTGCAGTGCAGCGCATCCTGTCTCCACCGGAGACACCCCGGAATGATGCGGCGGGAGCCAGTGACAGCTCTTATGTAGGTGTCGGGGCCACCCATCACGTGACCCCGTCCCCCTCTGACGCAAGGGAAAACCCAGGCTTTCCCAGTGACGTGCGGGTGACCCCACCCCCTCTGATGTAACGCAGGTTTGCCATTACATCAGAGGGGGGCGGGGTCACCCACGCAGACTTTACCAACAGTGTCTGTGTTTTTTTTTCTGGGGGTCCCCTTTGTTAAAGGGGTCTTTCAGATTCCGATAAGCCCCCCACCCACAGACCCCCACAACCACAAGGGTTGTGGGGATGAGGCCCTTGTCCCCATCAACATGGGGACATGGTGCTTTGAGGGGTCACAGACCCCCAAAGCATCCTCCCAATGTTGAGGGCATGTGGCCTGGTACGGTTCAGGAGGGGGGGCACTCTCTCGTCCCCCCTCTTTTCCTGTGGCCTGCCAGGTTGCATGGTCGGATAAAGGGTCTGGTATGGATTTCTGAGGGGAACTCCATGCCATTTTCTTTTACATTTGGGGTGGAGTTCCCCTTAATATCCATACCAGACCTGAATGGCCTGGTAATTGAATTTGGGGGGACCCCACGCATTTTTTTTCTCAATGACTTTCAAAGCCTTTTCTCTGTATTGCCAGGAGCCGACAATTCATTATAGCCGCGAGTGGTTTACATAGTTTACATAGTTAGTCAGGTTGAAAAAAGACACAAGTCCATCCAGTTCAACCACAAAAAATAAAAAAAACAAAATAAAAAACACAGTAAAATCCTATACACCCAACTCCATACCCACAGTTGATCCAGAGGAAGGCAAAAAACCCCAGCAGAGCATGATCCAATTTGCTACAGCAGGGGAAAAAATTCCTTCCTGATCCCCCGAGAGGCAAACGGATTTACCCTGGATCAACTTTACCTACAAATCTTAGTACTCAGTTATATTCTGTACATTTAGGAAAGAATCCAGGCCTTTCTTAAAGCAATCTACTGAGCTGGCCAGAACCACCTCTGGAGGGAGTCTGTTCCACATTTTCACAGCTCTTACTGTGAAAAAACCTTTCCGTATTTGGAGGTGAAATCTCTTTTCCTTTATGTTTCAATATTTTTATTAAAGTTTCATATAAGAAATACAACAAGAATATTTCATCTTTTTATCGTACAATATATAACCAACCAAATGCAGGGAATAGCATGGTGAATTATCAGTAAAGTTAGAGAGTCACTTCTGTATCGCTGATATCACCCGACAAGTCTCAGCCAACTGTATCTCGTGCTTCGTGTTCATGCTATTTTCCAGCCTTATCGGGTCCACTACTCGCTGGGAAAAGACGGCTCCCCAAACATCCAGAGGGGGAGCCCGACTCGCCCACTCAAGCGGGCATCGACCCCCTGCTTCCCTATTGCATATTAGTCTGCGATGAATAAACAATTCAGAAAACTCAAACATTAGATTCCATATCAATACCTCAAAGTATAGAGGCATTGGAAATGAGGGGTAGAGAAGAAAAGAGGAGAGGGATCAAAGAAGGAAAGGTGGGGAGGGTAGAAGCCACGGTCCCATGTCCAGGGAGCCCACTCCCGAGACGAGACCTAGAGAGCCAGAGTCCGGGGGTCATGTGTTAGATATCTAATCCACAGGTCCCACACTTTGTGGAATAACTTCATCTTGTCCTGCACCAATGCCGTCAATCTCTTATTTAGCATAAGCCACGATAATTTGCCCTTGAGCTGACCAAAGGGTAGGGCAGCGGATTTCCAATTCCTGGCTATAGTAATTTTTGCAGAGATAAATATGAAGGTCAAAAGCCTTTGTTGGAATTTGGAGGCCTCCACCACCCTATCCCCCAGAAGAGCATGCCTTGCTGATTTTGATAAATTGAGTCGGGTGAGGGAATATATGAAGGTATAGACCCTAATCCAAAACCTCCTGACCTTAGGGCATGACCACGAGATATGATATGTAGTTCCAGTTTGACCACAACCACGGAAGCATTTGAAGGAAGCTCCCGGTACAAAGGTGGCTATCCTGGGCGGTACCAAATACCATTTTAATAGAACCTTATAGTTTGCCTCTATGATCGATGTATTGATGAGTGAGCGAGAAGCATTATCTGAAATCTTGTGCCAGTCTCCCAAAGCTATAGATTCCTCCAGATCCTCCTCCCATTGAATCATGTAGGTCAATTTCGTCGACACACTCATCAATATCGAATATATGGCTGCTATGTGGCCTCTAATTTTATCAGAATTGCTACATAAATATTCCATGGGGGTCAATCTGTCTAAGTCGCCCTTATGGGCCAAAGTTTGCATATAATGGTGAATCTGGACATATCTATAGTATTCTGTAGGGGGAAGCTGATATTTATTAATCATGGACTGTTCGGATAGAATACCCCTACTGTCGTAAAGGTCTGCTATGCGCAGTAGTCCCTTATTAGTCCACCAAGCAAACGCAAGGGGGGCGAGGTCCTGGGTGAATGCTCTGTTGTTCAATAGTGGTGCCAATGGAGTATGGGGAGATTTAAAATGATGTGTTCTCGAGAGCTTATCCCATATCTCTAGCGAGAAGGATAGTGTGGGACAGAGTATTGTCGGTCTCTCTGTACTAGGGAGCCACCCGCGAGTGGTTTTAAATGATTTTTTTTCCTTCAGAAATGACACTTTGTGCAGGGACAGTTCTAAGCACGGGAAACAAACGCTGCTTTACAGGCATACTTTACACATCCCCTAGGTACGAAATTTAAAGGAATATTTCACTTTTGTTTCACTCTAAGCATTATTAAAATCACTGCTCCCGATAAAATTACAGTTTTTAAAACATTTTGTTTGCATTGATACATGTCGCCTGGGGCAGGACCCAGGTCTCCAAACACTTTTAAGGATAATAACTTGCATTTAAGCCTTTGAAATTAGCACTTTAGATTTCTCCAATAGACTTTTACAGGGTGTTCTGCGGCTTTTCGAATTTGCCGCGAGCACCCCAAATTGTTCGCTGTTCAGCGAACGGGTGAACAGGCAATGTTCGAGTCGAACTCGAAGCTCATCCCTAGATGCCATAATACAAACCATGTTTGGAAGTCAAATGGCACTGCACATCACCCCAAACTTCATATCATTGAAGAAAGGATAAAGGGACAAATGTACCAAGACATTCTTAATAAAAATCTGCTGCCATCTATGAGGATGATAAAAATGAAACGAGGGTGGACGTTTCAGCAAGACAACGATCCCAAACACAAAGCCAAGGAAACTCTTAATTGGTTTCAAAGAAAGAAAATAAAGCTGTCATCACCTGACTTGAATCCAATAGAAAATCTATCTATATCCGATCAGGACTTATGGGGCCCCTTACACAGCTTCAGGCATGGGCCCCCTGGAGAAGAAAACCGAGGGGGGGGGGGGTGCTGCCGCCTGGAATCGAGAAAGGGGGGGGACTGCCGCGAATTGAGAAGCGGGGGGGGGCCTTTACAAAAAAAAGGAGAAATAAAGAAAAATATATATAAAAAAAAGGGGGTAGCCGTCCGGGGCCCTGGGGACCTCTGGGCCCTTTAATAAAAAGAAAAAAATAAATAAAAAATATATATATTTTTTTTTTTAAAAAGGGCAACCCCTCTTTTTAAAAAAGGGCCCTCTGGGACCTTTAATAAAATATATATATAAATGTAGGTATATATATAAAAATAAATTACAAAAAAAAGGGGTTGCCATCTGGTACCTCTGGGCCCTTTAATAAAAAAAATTAAAAAAAATATATGAAAAATAAATAAACATTTATATAAAAAAAAGGGGGGGGTTTGCCATCCAGGGTCCTGGGGACCTCTGAGTACTTTAATTAAAAAAAATAAATATATATAAACAAAAAATAAAAAATAAACAAACATTTATAAAAAAAAAAAAAAAAAAAAATGGGGGTTGCCATCCGGGGGCCCTGGGGACCTCTGGGCCCTTTAATTATATATATATATATATATATATATAAAAATAAAAGGAATAAAAAAATATATAAAAAAATTATATTTGTTTTTATAAAAAAAGGGGGGTTGTCATCCGGGCCCTGGGGATGTCCGGGCCCCTGGGGACCTCCGGACTCCTAAAAAAATTTGGCCCTTTAATAAAAAATAAAATAAAAATATATTAAAAAAAATATATTTTTTTTATAAAAAATAAATAAAAAAAAGGGGGGTTGCCGTCCGGGGCCATGGGGGCCACCGGACCTCTAAAAAAAAAAAAAATAGATTGGCCCTTTGATAAAAATAAAATAAAAATATATTGAAAAAAATTAAAAAATAAATTATAAAAAAAGGGGGGGTTACCATCTGGGGCCCAGGGGGGCTCCGGGCCCCTGGGGACCTCCGGACCCCTAAAAAAAAGGGGGTTGCCATCCGGGCCCCTGGGGACCTCCGGGCCCCTTACAGGTGTACTGCCTGTACCCCCCTGATGGCGGCCCTGTATCCGATATTTTATATCTATATATACAGATGCGTTGGCCCACCCATTGCAGCTATAACAGCTTCAACTCTTCTGAAAAGGCTGTCCACAAGGATTAGGAGTGTCTATGTGAATTTTGGACCAGTCTTCCAGAAGCGCATTTGTGAGGTCAGGCACTGATGTTGGACGAGAAGGCCTGGCTTGCAGTCTCTGTTCTAATTCATCACAAAAGTGTTCTATCAGGTTGGGGTCAGGACTATGTGCAGGCCAGTCAAGTTCCTCCACCCCAAACTCACTCGTCCATGTCTTTATGGACCTTGCTTTGTACACTGGTGCGCAGTCATGTTGGAACAGGAAGGGGCCATCCTTAAACTGTTCCCACAAAGTTGGGAGCATGAAATTTACCAAAATGTCTTGGTATGCTGACGCCTTATAAGTTCCCTTCATTTGAACTAAGGGGCCAAGCCCAACACCTGAAAAACAACCCCACACCATACTCCCCCTTCACCAAATGATTTGGACCAGTGCACAAAGCAAGGTCCATGAAGACATAGATGAGTGAGTTTGAGGTGGAGGAACTTGACTGGCCTGCACAGAGTCCTGACCTCAACCCACAAAATGAACACATTTTGGAGAGTAAACGCCTCAAGGTATTTTTTAAGCGGCATGGTAAGTCTTTTGAGGACTTAATTTTCCATCAAAAGTTTTTGGAAAACTTAGAAAGAAAATGAAAATTCATTTATTACACAAAGTTATCAATTTAATAATGTATATTTCACACACATATTTAGAAGTACAATTAAAAACGCATTTTGCTACACTTCCCAAGTATGGCAATATCACACGTGCAAGACTTTTTTGCTATTTGGACTGTTTATGTACTGGACACTGTATTTTGAGTATCACATACTGGAAACAACTAATTGTATCTAAACCAATGTACTGTAATGGTCGCCTCTATACGAGTGGTCAGAGAATACAGATTAGTGTAGCATCACCTATAGCAGTCCCAATTCCCATAAGCCAAGCATGCCTAGCCTACTGGTATGTGGCTGCCCTCCATGAATGCCATGTTTACTGGCCAGGAAGTACATGATAACAGTACCTCAGATATAATCCTATACTTTTGTATTACTGACCGCATCACAAAACCACCCCTATTACCCCAACTAAACCTCGTACAACCCAAGAACTGACCCGGCAGACATTATACACGATCACCGCCACAGCAGTACAATAGTGACACGTCACTTGTTCTGATGACAATATGTAAAAAAAAAAATTTTTATGACACTGTACTGCTGTGGGAGGGAGGAGTTTTTTCCCCACTGCAATTGCTTACATAGTATCATGCTTGTAACTGTGAGCAGCTTGCAATGCCTCATGGGGCTTGGAGTTCCACAACAGCTGGAGGGCCACAGGTTGGGCACCCTAAGTAACCAGTTTCTAATACTGTTTGGCTGCATTCATGCCTTTGCTTTGTAAAGCTTAGTAAAGTGGTTGCTGTGATTGGTTACAGCGACCACATGGTACAAAGCCAATTTCATTATCTCCCTGATTGTACCCTGATCTGCTGTGTCTGATAACAGATCGCACCCCTGTGTGCCCCTGATAGCACACATGAGCAGCTAGAGTATGTATGAGTATGTCCTCCTGGATCAGTGCTTGTCCCGCTCAGCTGTTTATATATACAGTATATAGTGGAAGGGGCTAAAGCAGAACAAAAGCAACATACCTTAGTTATATTTTTAAAATAGCGCAGTTCAATCTTTTCATAACAGTTTGAAATGTGGGTTGTCACATTGCCTTGCACAGAGAATTCTTGACACTTATGCCGCGTGCACACGATCATTTTTCAGTATGAAAAAAACTTCATTTTTAAAAAACGTCATTTAAAATGATCGTGTGTGGGCTGCACATCATTTTTCAGGTTCTGAAAAACGACAACATTTTTTTTTCTAACATGCTCCATTTTTTAACGTCGTTTTAAACAATGTCGTTTTCCGGGTTGTAAAAAATGATCGTGTATGGGCTAAAACAACGTAAAAAACCTGCGCATGCTCAGAAGCAAGTTATGAGATGGGAGCGCTCGTTCTGGTAAAACTACCGTTCATACTGGAGTAAGCACATTCATCACGTGGTAGGAGACAAAAAAGCGCGAATCGTCTTTTACTAACACGGAATCAGCTAAAGCAGCCCAAAGGTGAATGGAACTTCCCCTTTAAAGTGCCGTCGTACGTGTTGTACGTCACAGCGCTTTGCTAGATCATTTTTTAAAAACGATGGTGTGTAGGCAACATCGTTTTAATGATGAAGTTGGAAAAACTTCGTTTTTTAGACATGCTGAAAAACTACGTTTTCTTTCATGCTGAAAAATGATCGTGTGTACGCGGCATTATACTTACTTTTGTTCCAATGGTCTTCTCCACATGCAAGGAAATACAGTCATCCTGACACAATGGCAGTACATTCCGCAGAGGATTGTGAATAGGCATGAAGCACCCTCCTTAGATAAGAATGCTAGGTAAATTTAGTGTGGCTTGCTCTGTAGCCAGAGGAGCTGGGATCTGCTGTTTTGGTCTGTCTGTCTCCACAGTCTGGGCATTTGATTGATTCCCCCTGAGCCTGTTGAGAAATTTCCACTCAGGGCAGGGAAATTGAAATACTCAGGATGGGCTCTTACCTTGCCCCAGCCAATCCCTGGGAAGGCATGCCCAGATTGTTGGTGGGAGGCCGGTAAATATCTGGGAGCCCAAATAGTGTTCTTTCCCTGAAGGAAGGTGGACCGTGTTCTTCAGGGGGCTGCTAAGCTCTGAAGCCCTCCTGACTGGCTGCTGGACTACTCAGCACATGGCCTTGCTTCTACTGGTATTTGTGACTAGATCCCAAGTTTTTGAGCTGCAGTTTATATATGGCCCCAGCTGTGGAAGTTAAAAACTGCTCCAGTGTGCCTAGCAGTGGCGGCCGCTCCATTAGGGGAACAGGGTGCATGGACTTTAATGTTTTTTTTTTTTAAGCACATGATTAGAGCCTGAGCCTATAATTGCCTTCAAAAAAGGGTGGGCTGGGGGCGCAGAGCACTGCGCCCTGAGCCCACCCAGTTGTGTGACAGAAGCAAATTAATATTCGCTATTGTCTTCCTGCTTCTCCTCCCGGCCAATCAGGAAGCTGGTCTTAAGACCCGATTGGCCGAAAGGAGAAGCGATCGTATTGGCCGGGAGCTGGGGTGGAGGATGTATGGGGAAATCCGGGAGATAGCTGTCCTCATTGTAGGGGTTGGTTTGTTTGTTTTGCTTCTCTTTAGTCTGGATTCTCCATGTTGAACCTATTTTGAAATTTGGGTCTGGGAGCCCCCGATCTACGTGTACATGTATGTCTGTGCTTCTCTTTCCAGCGACCACTGCCATCTCTCCGAAGTGTGAGGGAAAAGGATCGGGGATCTGGGAGAGGGATCGCCTGCAGATCGGATCTGGAGAGGCAAGACCAGCACAAGTGTTAGATGGAAAGCAGCTGTATTATCCCCCAAGTGCACAGAGAAGATGCCCTTGTGCACCCTGAGCCAGGTAAGGCTGGGGGAAGGGGGGCACAGAAAATGCACCATCAAGTCATGGCTTGTTTTCATTCCTCTGCTGCCTACACCGACCATCCTGGTTTGTTTGCCCCCCTGGCTGGAGCACCAGCCACCATTAAAAAAATGTACCTGTCCCGACATTCATACAAATTCAACTTAAAGCGGGGGTTCACCCTAAAAAAAAAAAAAATTCTAGCATGCCATCCAGCATACTAGCACGAGCTACAGTATGCCTTTATTTATTTTTTTGGCGCCGTACTCACAGTTTAATCGCGTAGTGAAGTTTCAGACTCCCCGCGGGGAATAGGCGTTCCTATGCAGAGGGAACGTGATTGACGGCCGGCTATGGCGCGTCACGCTTCCCGAAAATAGCCGGAGTAGGACTCGGCGCCTGCGCACAGACATCGGAGCTGACTGCACAGGCGCCGTGAAGAGCAAAGTCCTATTTCGGCAAAGGAACGCCCATTCCCCGCGGGGAATCTGAAACTTCACTATGCGATTAAACTGTGAGTACAGCGCCAAAAAATAAAATAAAGGCATACTGTAGCTCGCGCTAGTATGCTGAATGGCATGCTAGAAACTTGTTTTTTAGGGTGAACCACCGCTTTAACCACTTGCTGACCGGGCCATAGTGATCACCTGTTCCACATCCATGCCACATCAGTGCTCATCATTGCCACATCAATGATCATCCATGTCACATCCAAGCTACATCAGTGCTCATCTGTGCCACATCCATGCCACATCAGTGCTCATTCATGCCACATCAGTGATCATCTGTCCCATATCCATGCCACATCAGTGTTCAGCTCATCCATGCCACATCAGTGCTCATTTGTTCCACATCCATGCCACATCAGTGCTCATCCATGCCACAACCATGCCACATCAATGCTCATCCATGACACATCAGCGCTCATCCGTGTTACATGAATGAATGAATGAATGAAATGAATGAATGAAAAACTTATAAAGCGCGGCGCATGCGAACTGAATCGCTTCTGGGCGCTAGAATGAATGAATGAAAAACTTATAAAACTTACATCAGAGCTCATTCATGCCACATCAATGCCACATCAGTGCTCATCCATGCCACATCCATGCCACATCAGTGCTCATCCATGCCACATTAGCACTCATCCGTGCCTTATCAGAACTCATCCTTGCCACATCCCTGCCACATCAGTGCTCATCTGTGCCACACCCATGCCACATCAGTACTCATCCATGCCACATCCTTGCCACATCAGTGCTCATCCATGCCACATCAGTTCTCATCCATGCCACATCAGTGCCTCACAAAAGTGTTATAGGTAGTCAAATTAGATGTGTAATTTATGCTGCTAGAATACCTGATGGTGCTCCTTGAATGTTGAGCCTATGTTTGTGGCCAGGCTGTGTAAAAGTCTTACACATCGCCATACTCGGGAGAAGTTGCAGAATGCGTTCTGAGGTGTAGTTGCAAGGATGTATATGCCATGTGAGAGAAAAAAACTGTTAAGGTGACAATTTTGTGAAAAAAAATACGTAATTTTTCAAAGAATTGTGGGAAAAAGTACAACTTCAAAAAACTCACCATGCCTCTTACTAGATACTTTGGAATGTCTACTTTCCAAAAAAAGGGGTAATTTGGAAGGTATTTGTACTTTCCTGGCTTGTTAGTGTCTCAAGAAATTAGATAGGCCTTCAGTACATCAGGTGTGATCAATTTTCAATGATTGGCACCATAGATTGTAGACTCTATAACTTTCACAAAGACCAAATAATAAACACTGATTTGGGTTATTTTTTACCAAAGATATGTAGCAGTATACATTTTGGCCAAAATTTATGAAGAAAAACTGACCATTGGGTCTTCTGGACCTGGCGCGCCACAGATCGTGGTGAAGGGTCAATGACAGCGGCCCTTTACCACGTGATTGCTCTGTCGGATTCAGTTCCTCCCCTTTCCTTGCATCGATCGGTACAATGTGTGAGGAGAGGAGGGAGCAGGTGCAGAAGCGCTTGTGGGCTGGATCTGAAGTGCTCACATCGCTGATCTGTGCCCATCCATGGCTCATCCATCCACATCCATGGCTCATCCATCCTCGTTCTGGCTCATTCATCCCCATCCATGACTCATTCATGCTCATCCATGGCTCATCCATCCCCATCCATGACTCATTCATGCTCATCCATGGCTCATCCATCCCCATCAATGGCTCATTCATGCTCATCCATGGCTCATTTATGCTCATCCATCCCCATCCCTGGCTCATTCATGCCTCATCCATGGCTCATTCATGCTCATCCATAACTCATTCATGCGCATCCATCCCCATTCATGGCTCATCCATGGTTCATTTATGCTCATCCATCCCCATCTATGGCTAAGTGGTTAAGAAACAAACCTACATACCCAATCTTGTTTGTAACTCTGGGGCTGCCTGTATCTAGTATATGCTCCCATCCAGACAAAGTCTTTTGCAAGTAAAGTCTTGCATATTTCAGCAGGACAATGGTAAACCTCATACAGCACTTGTGAAAAAAGCATGGCTTTGTAGTAGAAGAGTCCAGGTACTTACCTGGCCCACCTGCAATCCAGACCTTTTACCAATTGGAAATATTTGGTGCATCTTGTAACAAGGAAGACCCAAGGACTGCTGAGCAGTTAGAATCCTACATCAGACAAGAACGGGACAACATTCCTCTCCCAAAACCCCAGCAACTGGTCTCCTCAGTTCCCAAACATTTACAGTGTTGTTAAAAGAAGAAGGGATGCTACAACGTGATAAACATGACCCCGTCCCAACATTTTGGAGATGTAATGCTGCCATCAAGTACCTTAATTTCTTCTTAACATTGTATATTTTCTCGGTTTAAACATTTATTATGTTTTCTATTTTATACTGTGAATAAAATATGGGCTTGTGAGATTTGCAACTTTGCTTTCTGTTTTTAATGTAAATCTTACACATCGTCCTAACTTTTTTGGAATTAGGGTTATATTTTCTGCATTGGTATGTGCACTGGAAAAAAAAATAGAAACAAAGTTCTTTTAGCTTTGTATTTGCACAAATGAGCTAAGAAATGCTTCCACATTTCAGCCTTTTGGGAACATCTGCAGACTGCAATAATCAGAATTTAAATAATGTTAGGTCTGTTTAAAATATTAACTCACTGTACAAAAAAAATTATAGTGGCTAAGGGCAGCAACAATTTCATATACTGAATGCAAAAGAGGTACTGTAAAGAAAGAATACAAAACAACTTTTATTTTAAAATGAATTTATGATTACTTAATGGAACCAGTTAGCTCTGCATAAATAGTATATATACACAATATATGCAGAACTGTGGATTGTGTATTTTATGGAGTATAATTTTTTTTTTAAAGCATCATGATGCTGCTTCTCATTTATCATTTTCCGTTCAAATTCTTGGTTCAACGCCTTATCTCCAGGTATCTTATGTCAAGAAGATGTCTAAAATGTATTGAACTGCTTCAGATAAAGCTTCCCCTTGTGTGTTTAAACAGCCCATCATACATGAAACGTTATACTGTTTTGTACTGTTTACATTCACACCAGTTTTTATAAGTATGGATGACGCCATCCTGAGATTCTTCTGCATGGACCATTTGAGCGAAGGGAGAAAGGCATTTGAATAATCACTGCCGTTAGGGATTTGTTACAGAAAATGGCTTTGCAGAATGTCTGTGGCTGGGATATAGATTCTTCAGTTCAGCCAACAAGAAATAGCCTCCATCCCTTTCCAAATATGATTGTATCACATGCTCCTTGTGTACTTCAGAGAGCTCATGACTTTTCTTCTTCTCACCATCGCAGCGCTGGCCCCCCACCACCGGAACATGGCACTACCACCCTTGCCTTTCTGTATGCAGATGGTGTTGCTGTTGCAACTGACTCACGTTCCTCTGCTGGAAAGCTTGTCTCCAGCCCCGACTCCCGCAAAGCATTTCTTATCCACAGTCATTTGCTGGCCACCACTTCAGGCAGTGCTGCTGATTGCCAGTTTTTTGGACGAGTTTTGGCCAGGGAGTGCAGACTGTACCAGGTGCGGAATGGGTACATGCCAAGCGTCCGAGGAGCAGCTCGAATGTTGAGCGTCCTGATGATGCCTTTTCGGGGAACAAAAGTTTGTGCTGCCGTAACTTTATGTGGCTGGGATAGAGATGGCCCTTGCATCTGTTACGTATATAATGATGGAACTCGCATCTGCTCAGATATCCTTTCGGTTGGATCAGGCTCTCCATTTGCCTACAGCATTATTGATGATGGTTACAAACCTGGAATGAAGGAAGAAGAAGCCCGCCAGCTTGCTAGAAGAGCAGTGTGCCATGCAGGCCGAAGAGATGCCTATTCTGGCGGATTAGTGGATGTGTACTGGGTGAGAGAGGGAGGCTGTGAAATGGATCCTAGGGAAGACTTATCACAACTTTATGAGTGTATAGTAGAAGAAAAAGTGCTGACAAACAAACTTCAGAAGCTGCCAGCTCCCGAACAATCCCTATAAGTCATTTTTGTGACACTATAGTTGCTTATTACAACCATATCATATTAAATATTGTGATATATCCAATCACCAATGTTTTTCTAGTATTTAGCTTTTAATTGAATGTGATTTTAAAGCAGTATTAAACCCAAAACAAAAAATATACTATATTGCAACTTACCAATTCTTCATTTGTTAGCTGTAAGAGTTTTTTTTTTTTTTTAACCGTTTTTTCTTTTTTTTCACCTGGTGATCTGGTTAGTAAGTTTATTATTTTTTTACATTTCTTTTAAAAGACCAAGCTATTCAAAAGTTAGTTGGATGGTTGAGACAAACCATTTACCACTGACAGGGTTTATTCATTTATGTAAAACCTTTATCCTAAAAAAAAACTGCTAATAAAGTATTAGCTGGAGTAGTGTATCTAAATTTGCTAGTACATCTAAGATTACCCTTTAGCCCTGGTTCACACTGGGCTACGGGAGTGAAGCCGTGCGAGTTCAGCTGAACTCGCACAATTTCACTCCCGCCGGCAGTCCCGATTTTGGCCGCGATTTAAGAGACATCTGTGCAGGTTTCTGCACAGATGTCTATGTAAAGCGCGGCCCGAAATCGCAAAAAGTAGTACAGGAACTACTTTTTGAAATCGGTGCAGCGCCGCAGATGTTGCGTCGCACCGATTAGGACAGTGTCATTGCCGACAATTGGCGGCAAATGCAGCCGATTTGAGATGCGATTTCACATGTGAAATCGCATCTCAAATCGAAGGAAATCGTACCCAGTGTGAACCTGGGCTTAATCAGAATGACAAGGTGCGGAGGTAAAAAATAGAATTCACTCTGAATTAATGAGCTTTCCAGGAAGTAATGTAATGTACACAGTTAGAGGGAAATATTAAGGATGGTATAATAAGACATTGTAAGATTGCAATGAATTGTAATGTAAATTCTATGAAAAATAAAGAATTTATAAAAAAAAAGAATGACGATGCTGCTGTCCAAATGTGTCTCTGTTGCTTCTCATTCCTGAGTGGAGACACCTGAAGGGTGCTACTGGCTGGATCCCCAGGGCAAAGTAAAGGGAAAAAAATTAATGCATCCAGCACATTTAAGTATCTGTAAGTTGCAATATATTAAAGTTTTGTTTTTTGGGTTTATTACCACTTTACATAACATAAAAGCTCTCACATTGGTATCTTTACTTTACTAGTATGAACATACTTATGTAAGTTATCTCTTTATCCTGCTGTACCAAATTAAAAATAGGCTGCAGTGTTGGTCAACATCTCTGCAGACCGCGTTCTTGACTACGACTCCCAATGGAAAGATGCCGCTGTTTACAGTTTATGCCAGCAGTATATACACAGATGTACGGTGTATTCCCTGAAGCAATGTATTCTTTGCTAATACAATTTTTTACAGGCAGCCTGGTGAATAAACATTATATTAAATATTTATACTTTAAATTCTCACAATTTAACAGTGCACAGTAGTTCTCCTATAAGGGTACATTAAGACCCTGGCATACTGGTGCAATGCGTTAATGCACGTACATTAATGCATGTTTTTTTTTTTCATGCATTAACATGCATTGTATTAAAGAAACCTATTTAAATGAATGAGCTGGCAATTTATCAAACTGTTAAAAAACAAAATGGTCATGCATCTTTTTTGGCAACACAGCGCACCACAGTGCAGGGTAGAGCCCTACTATGCATTGTGGTGTGCTGCAATGTATGTACTTTGGAGATGTATTGCCTTAATGCTTTGGAATGCCCATCAAAATGAATGGCATCGCAACACACATAACACAATGCACTAGGGCCGAAAAAACTAATCGATTAATCGACAACTAATCGATTATGAAAATAGTTGTCAACTATTTTCATAATCGATTAATCGGCCAGTTGATTAGTTGGCCTGCATAAAGAAAGCATTATTTGTTTACATATCAGGAAATACAGTGCAGCACACATACAGCTCAGTACACCATCCATACATGTCACTAAGTGCCTGAGAATTTGTGAATGTGAAAGTGTGAGGAGCAATGCCTCATGGGACATGTAGTCCTGGGCAAGAAGTGAGCGGTTCTAAAGGCAGAAGTTTTTTTTACCTTGCTATAGCTGGCACTCTATACTATACTTTGCAGCTTTCTATTGAGGCACTCTGAAGGCAGGAGGAGCCAGAAGCATCGGTGAGGGACCCCAGAAGTGGAGGATCTGGGCTGCTCTGTGCAAAACCATTACACAGAGCAGGTAAGTATAACACGTTTGTTAAAAAAATAAAATAAAAACACTTTAAAGACTCTGTGCAGGGAAGATCAGCGTCTGAACCCAGGGAAAGTGGAGGTAATAGAAGGCATTACCACTGTGTATGGATATTTAAGAATAAATTGCCCTTTTTTTTTTATTTACATATTAACTAAATTGTACACCACACTTTTTTTCAAGATTATCCGATTAGTCGATTTATCGAAACAATAATCGGCCAACTAATCGATTATGAAAATAATCGTTAGTTGCAGCCCTACAATGCACATAACGCTACTGCAACGCACTTCATCCGAAAGGTGTTTTTTGGCCCGTAGTTTAATGGCATGAATTATATTTCTGCCAATGTAAATATGCATCAATGAAAATGAGCCAACACAAGCATATACAATTTTTTTTTTAACATTTTACTTTATTTTAGTATGAATATGGCGGTTTCTTTTTTGTTTATTGTAAGAAATGTAATATGACATCAGCACCCCTGATGAGGTGCAACAGAATATCTGAAACATATTTCCTGTTGTCCAGTTATCAAATCTGTTACCATCACTAATAAAAAAAACAAATGTAATTTCTAATTTTGTAATATGTGATTATCAATATAATAAAATGTTTCTGTCTAACTTTTGTAAGGAAGTCTTATGTACTTATCATGTGACTTCGTTAAGAAATAAAAATGATTTCAGGGACTTAGGAGCGATATTGAAGAAAAGGACCTCCAAGGCAGTATTCTCAGAAGTACTGCCTATACATCAAGCTACACCAGAGAATCAGCAGGAGCTTTGGGTACTTAACGAGTGGCTAAGGAACTTGTGGGCAGGTAGCTTACTGTATATGTAATTAGCACCCGGCTGCACAGGTCAGGGTGAAAGGATTAATGGGGTCCAGCCTTCCTTCCGTGTTCTAAAAAAGAAAAGAGGTCTGAATCCTAAGGAGGCTCTGGGGAATGCTTGGAGAAACGCATGGAGAACATACAGGCCCAGATTCTCATAGGACTTACGACGGCGCAGCGCCATGTACGCCGTCGTAAGTCCTAATCTGGGCCGTCGTATCTATTCTTAGAATCAGTTACGCATAGATATCCATTAGATCCGACAGGCGTAAGTCTCAATTTATTTTTTGACCGCTAGTTGGCGCTTCTGTCGGATTCCCCGTCGAGTATGCAAATTAGCTAGATACGCAAATTCCCGAACGTACGCGCAGCCGACGCAGTAAAGTTACGACGTTTACGTTAGGCTTTTCCCAGCGTAAAGTTGCCCCTGCTATATGAGGCGCAGCCAATGTTAAGTATGGCCGTCGTTCCCGCGTCGACATTTTAAAAAGTTACGTCGTTTGCGTAAGTCGTCCGTGAATGGGGCTGGATGTCATTTACGTTCACGTCGAAACCAATGACGTCCTTGCGACGTCATTTGGCGCAATGCACACTGGGATATTTTACGGACGGCACATGCGCAGTTCGTTCGGCGTGGGGACGCCCTTCATTTAAATGATACATGCCCCCTACCCGCCGAATTTGAATTCCGCCGCATCATTTACGCTACGCCGCCGCAACTTTACAGGCAAGTGCTTTGTGAATAAAGCACTTGCCTGAAAAACTTGCGGTGGCGTAACGTAAATCGGATACGTTACGCCGCCGCAGATATACGCCCAGTGGACAAGAATCTGGGCCACAGTGCCTTGAAAAAGTATTCATGCCCCTTGAAATGTTCTACAGTTTCTGATGTTACAACCAAAAACTCAAATGTATTTTATTGGGATTTTATGTGATAGACCAACACAAAGTGGGACATAAATATGAAGTGGAAGGAAAATAAATGTTTTAATTTTTATTTTTACAAATAAATATCTGAAAAGAGTGGCGTGCATTTGTATTCAGCCCCCTGATACCTCTAACCAATTGCCTTCATAAGTCACCTAATTATTAAATAGAGTGTGTAATTTAATCTCAGTATAAATACAGCTGTTCTGTGAAGCCCTCAGAGGTTTGTTAGAGAACCTTTGTGAACAAACAGCATCATGAAGGTCAAGGAACACACCAGACAGGTCAGGGATAAAGTTGTGCAGAAGTTTAAAGCAGGGTTAGGTTAATATTGGGATAATATCCCAAGCTTTGAACATCTCACGGAGCACTGTTCAATCCATCATCCTACCAAGAAATGTCCGTCCACCTAAACTGACAGGCTGCACAAGAAGAGCATTAATCAGAGAAGCAGCCAAGAGGCCCATGGTAAGTCTGGAAGAGCTGCAGAGATCCACACATCAGGTGGGCGAATCTGTCCACAGGACTACTGATAGTCGATACACTCCACAAATCAGGCCTTTATGGAAGAATGGCAAGTAGAAAGCCATTGTTGAAAGTAAGTTATAAGAAGTCCCATGTGCAGTTTGCGTGAAACCATGTGGGGGACACAGCAAACATGTGGAAGAAGGTGCTCTGGTCAGATGAGACCAAAATTTAGCTTTTTGGCCTAAAAGCAAAATGCTATGGCCCAGATTCTCGTAGATGGGCGTAATACTGCGGCGTAACGTATGTCATTTACGTTACGCCGCCGCAGGTTTTACAGGCAAGTGCTTTATTCACAAAGAACTTGCCTGTAAAGTTGCGGCAGCGTAGCGTAAATCCCCCGGCGCAAGCCCGCCTAATTCAAATGAGCCGGGTAGGGGGCGTGGAGCATTTAAATACTGAGCATGCGCCGTCCCTAAAATTTCCCGACGTGCATTGCGCTAAATGACGTCGCAAGGACGTCATTGGTTTCGATGTGAATGTAAATGGCGTCCAGCCCCATTCACGGACGACTTACGCAAACAACGAAAAAATTTTAATTTCGACACGGGAACGACGGCCATACTTAACATTGGTTGCCCCTCATATAGCAGGGGCAACTTTACGTGTCGCAAATCTAACGTAAACGTCGTAACTTCACTGCGTCGACCACGCGTACGTTCGGGAAATTTGCGTATTTTGCTTATTTGCATACTCGACGGGGAAAACGACGGAGGCGACACCTAGCGGCGAAAAAAAAAATTGCATTTAAGATCCGACAGCGTAAGAGCCTTACGCCTGTCGGATCTAATGGTTATCTATGCGTAACTGATTCTAAGAATCAGTCGCATAGATACGACGGCCCAGATTAGGACTTACGATGGCGCACATTGCGTTGCGCCGTCGTAAGCCCTTTGAGAATTTGGGCCTATGTGTAGCGGAAAACTAACACTGCACATCACCCTGAACACACCAAACATGGTGGTGGCATCATCATGTTGTGGGGATGCTTTTCTTCCGCAGGGACAGGGAAGCTGGTCAGAGTTGATGGGAAGGTGGATGGGCCAAATACATGGCAATTTTAACCACTTCAATACCAGACACTTATACACCTTCTTGCCCAAGCCAATTTTCAGCTTTCAGTGCTGTTGCAATTTGAATGACAATTACACAATTACACGCTACACTGTACCCAAACAAATTTTTTATCATTTTGTTCCCACAAATAGAGTTTTCTTTTGGTCGTATTTGATCACCTCTGCAATTTTGATTCTTTGCGCAACAAATAAAAAAAGACCGAAAATTTTGGAAAACATTTTTATTTTATTTGTTTCTCTAAAAATGTTTTGTAAACAAGTACGTTTTCTTCAATGGAAATTGGATAGGCAGCACTGATGGGCACTGATAGGTGGCACAGGTATGTGGCACTGATGGCCACTCATAAGCGGCACTGATGGCCACTCATAGGTGGCACTGATGGGCACTCATAGGCGGCACTGATGGGTACTTACGAGTGGCACTGATGGGTACTTATGGGTGGCACTGATAGGTGGCAAGGATGGGCACTGATGGTCAATGATAGGTGGGCACTGATGGGCACAGATGGACACTTTCCACATATTTATTTGCAAAAAATGTTAAAACCATTTATCAATTTCCTTCCACTTCAGACTCATTGATGTACGCTGATGAGGCTGCACTGATGGGCACTAATAGGCTGCACTAATGGGCATTAATAGGTGGCTCTGATGGGCACCGATAGGCTGCACTGATGAGCACTGATAAGGGGGCACTGATAGGTGGTACTGGGAGGTGGCACTGGTGGGCCTTAATAGGTGGAACTGAAGGGCACTGATAGCTGGCAGTGATTGGCACTGATGGGTGGCAGTGATGGGCACTGGTAGGCGACACTGATAGGCAGCACTGCTAGGTGGCGCTGATGAAGCACTGATTGGCACCACTGGTGAGCATTGATAGGTGGCACTGGTGGGCATTAAAAGGTGACACTGATTGGTGGCACTGCTATGCACTGGCAGGGGGCACTAATATACACTGGTGGGCACTGGCAGGTGGCACTGGTGAGCACAGTTGAGGTGGATGCGCCTCTTCCTCTTCGGGACCGATGTCCCTATCACAGAAAACAGTAAACAGTAAACAGAAGATCGGAGGAGAAAGAAAAAATGATTACCGATCTTCTGTTTACATCATGTGATCAGCTGTCAATGGCTGACAGCTGATCACATGGTAAGGGGCCGGGATTGTGATATGTGATCACCCAAGTCGGGGAGCAGATACCTGAAGTGGGAGCAGATACCTAAAATGGGAGCAGATACCTGGATTAGACAGCTATCAGTCCCCCCTCCCCCTGAAAGGTGCCAAATGTGGCACTGGAGGTGGGAGGAATCCGATCCGTGGAAGTTCTATTTCTGGGTGGAACTCCGCTTTAGGCATCATTAAAATCACTGCTTCTGAAAAAACAATAGTTTTAAAAAAAATCTTTTTGCAATTGATACATGTCCCCCAGGGCAGTACCCGGACCCCCATACCCCTTTTATGACCAATGACATATAAGCCTTCAAAATGGGCACTTTTGATTTGTTTCTGTTCAGCTCCCATAGACTTCAATAGAGTTCACCATTCCGGTTAGAACTTTCCTCCTGTTTGGGAGATCTGCTGCGAACCGAACAGGGGGGTGTTCAGCCCATCTCTAGTCCTGAATGGGCCCTAAGCCCCCATTCACAGCAGTGTGACAGGTCAAATCTCATGGCAAGCCGCACCCTATTGGAATCGTTCAAATCGTTGCGACGCTGACTTTGCGGTGCCGTAACGACTTGAAAAAGTAGTTCCTGCACTACCTTTGCCGGTTTCAGGTGCGACTTGCCTAGACATCTCTGCGTGAATGTCGCACCTGAAGTTACACTGACATACAATTTTAAAGCCACATTCAGTGTAAACCAGGACTAAATGATATTCAAATGTTCAGGGACCTAATCGTTGCTCATGTTTTCTGCCTTTGGTGTTGAAAATAAACTTGCAAGTGTGACCAAATTAATAGGCCTACTCCACTACCGATTCAGTAACGTTCTTTAATGGCTATGATAATCAGGCAGAACAGGCTGCATAGTGCTGATCTGTACATTCACAAGATTGGCTTCAGATGTGTTTCTTGCTTAGAATAACATTTGTTGGATAACATGTTTAGTAATTCAGTTGTATAAAGACAAAGACGGTAAGTTAAAGCGGAGAAAAGTGCGTTATCTGTATGCATTATGTATACACTTGCCTTTATCTGTGATATGCTTGCATTAAACTCATTAACCTCTTAGGGAACAGAGCCCAGATGGCATTCCACATAGGGTTTATTGAACCCTATGCCAATGTGTTGGCAATATACGTGTGTTTTTACAATGAATGCTGAATGGAGCTATTAGGACATGTCTGATTGTCTACTGTTTAGCATTCACTGTGAATAATAATGTGTCTTTCTGTCTTGCCACGATGTTCCTTCTCTCAGAACTGTACTACTTTGCAGTATAAGCTTAATCTCCGTGACAATTGCTACTGTTTATGTGAATATGAACAAATAAAAAAAATGCAATTCCTTCTGACATAGAGGTAAATTGGTGATTGGCATTTCCTGCCCTCCCCCCTCCCCTCTTTTATGCTTAAGAAATCACTTTTAAATGACAGCTCCTGCCCCTCAGTAATACAAATGAAGGAATTACAATAATGTAACCAAAAATATGCAAGCTCAGTATTGAGAAGTAGAAATTAATAAAAGGATTGCAGATTGTCTGCTATACCTCCCACGTAACGCAGAAAAAAAAGGAAAATGCTGCAGAGGGAGAGAGGATATTAGGAGAGCAAAGGGCTCTAGCTCAGAGTGTGGATATGCAGCAATGTCAGTGATGTAGCTAAGGCCGGTTGGCTGAAGAAACAGCTGTTGATCAGAAGAGGGAGGTGACATTAGTAAAAGCAGATAATGCAATGCTCAGAATCAGGCTTCTATTAAAGGGTCACTAAAGGAAAACATTTTTTTTTGCTGAAATGACTGTTTATTGAGTATAGAGACATAAAAGTTAACTGATTCTTTTTAAAAATAATTAAAAATTGAATTTAATCTATTATATCATGTGCCTCTAGTTTCACTTTCGGTTTTAAAGGTACATACATGAAGTTCCGGGTGAGAGGTGAGTCGGGAAGACTCACAGAACAAAAACAAACAAATCCAGGGCAGTGTTTTGTCTTTAAAATGAATCCGATTGGTTCTGAGGAGTTTTAGACACACAGTAATGACAGCTTAGACCACCATGAAAATCTCCCAGTACCATGATTATAAGGAAACAGGCAACCCGGAAGTGTGGAGATCACAGCAGAATTACAGCTACTTCAAAGCAAAAACGAACAATGAGGACATGAAACCAGGACTGCAGTAAACACTGCAGTAAAAAGGTGCAAACTGCAACACGCCAAAATGTCTCTTGAGCTACTTTTGTAGCGTGTAGAGCAGCCCATTAAAAGTAACGGGCTGCTCTAAGCATGTCACATGAAAAAAAATTAAAAACTGTGCTTTTCCACTAAAAGAGGTGTGAATAGGACCGAAAAGTAAAATTGGTTTCCACATTGACAATGAGGCTTTATTCACATCTGTGCATTTCCAAACACATGGCAAGCTGCACAGAAAACATATGTAATTAAAGCACAACTTCACATTCTCAGTCAACATTGACTAATTCTAGTCATTATGCTGCTAGCTGAAGTAAATAGATAGGAAAGTATATCATATTTACTTGTTTTAAACGTTATTTATTTTTTTACATTTCTTTAGTTACTTCCTGGTTTCCAGGCCTTGCAAATGATGTCATACATCCCAAAAATCTTCAGGAGGGGAGGAGGAGTTTTCTCAGCTAAGCACATATTCGTGCATGCATGCATGAGCTAAGGCAGATGGATTGCAGGAACTAAATGCTACATGAATCATCTGCCCTTACTCAAGATGACCATGGGCAGAAATTCTAATGAGTTGTTTCAAAGTGATTTGTAAGCAAAAAAAGTATGGCGACATGGATGGATAAGTGAGTTTGCTTTGATTTCTAAAAATGAATCAAACAAGTTTTTTTTTTTGGAGTGTGCAGTGTAGTTCCACTCTAATGCCGCGTACAGACGGTCATTTTTTGTGATGAAATAAAATGACATTTTTAAAAATGTCAATTAAAATGATCGTGTGTGGGCAAAATGTCATTTTATGTCTTCTGAAAAATGACAAAAAAAAAATTCGAACATGCTCGAATTTTTTGTGTCGTTTTTCAAAATGTCATTTTTTGTGTCAATGAAAATGATAGTGTGTGGGCAAAACGACGTTTTTAAACCCGCACATGCCCAGAAGCAAGTTTTGAGACGAGATGTAAAACTACCATTCATAATGGAGTAAGCACATTCATCACGCTGTAACAGACAAAAAAGCACGAATCATCTTTTACTAACAAGTAACCAGCTAAAAGCAGCCTCAAGGCAAATAGAACTTCCCCTTTAGAGTGCCGTCACTTTGTTCATCATTTTTCAAAATGATGGTGTGTATGCTACATCGTTTTTGAAAATGAAGTTTCAAAAATGTCGTTTTTTTTCATCACTTCAAACGTCATTTTTTTTTCATCACAAAAAATGACCGTCTGTATGGGGCATTAGGTTTCACAATGTTCTGTTTTAAAGAGATAACTTACATCACCACCGTGATTGGACTTGTAGTCCCTTGCTAGTATATAATCCCAAATAAAACCTTTCTTTGCATAACGTTCTGGCTATCTACCAAAAAAATTTCTGGAAGACTTTTTTGAACCCCGAGAATATGGCTGGTAGAGTTTTTTTAACCCCCTTTACTGCAAATCTAAGATATTCAATTCATTAGACTAAACAACCTCTGAGCATCAAGTTCTGATAATCTTGTTTGTCCCACCTTCAAGTGTTAGACCTATTCCCTCTCTTCCTGACTTTTGCTGACTCCTGCTTATTTTTGCATTTTGATGTCAGCTGTCTGTACTAAACAAGAGGAAGCGTATAAGCGAGCAGCTGCCACTGGGGACAGTGAAACAGTGCTGTAGCGAGAATCAAAGTGCATTTGAAGGTCTTTAGCTGTGCATGTTTTTTACAAATGCATGATTATTCCAATGCCTCACCCTCTCAAGTGAAAGATACTGCACAAATTCAAATCTGTTATAGCTAAAGTATTAACATAATAATCAACCATTCCACAATTCAAGGTGTAGGATATGCCTTGAGAGAGTGTTTAAGATGCATGAGAAATATATATTGGCCATAATTTTTATTTTTATGTAACATTTGTTAACTCCCGCATAAAGAAAATAGAGCTTGTTAGTGGCCATGATTCTTTGAGTTGTAGATTTCAGATGAAATCTTATGTTTCTTCAAAGGCAACCTAGAGCAGTATCAGTAGCAGTCTAACTGTTGCCTCCCTTTGGGCATGCGTGCCACACAAATTTACTTTGTTGGATAATCATCAACCAATTAACACATTAGCCCAAGGCAGGGCCCTTTACAAGTATAAAAGGAGAGTGCAGAGAACTTTAACTTTATGTGTCAGGACTGCTTATAATACAAACATTTCATATGATTCCCATTTTCTTGCTTAGGTCTCGTTCACACCAGGTGTACTACAGTGTATGCCCATGCCAGGGCAGCTGCTATCAAGCTTAATATTTTATGGGACTGCAAATCCCAGGAGGACGGGGTATAGCAGAAAGAGGAAACCAAATTAAAACCCTGGGGGTTAGGGCAGTCTCGCAAGGAAAATGAGAGGTAACTGTTGAGTTGCAGATGCTGCCTATCGTGAGTGTTAACCGCAATGTCTAAGAGAGACTGAGTTGCCATATTTCCATGGAGATCACAGCCAACAGAGATCCAAAGGCCGTAGGAGAGGGGCACCACAGGTTCCACGAGGGATCACCACTAAAAGGCCTAGAGTCGTCGCCAATGCCACCTGTTTCAGCTACCAAAAAGTAGGAGGAGGCGTAATTAGAAACTGCATAGTGGTGAGGGGCCGCTGGCCACAACTCCCTTACTCACCTCCTAAAGGGACAGCATCACCCTAAACTGAAACATATAGTAGTTTGGAAAAATACGTTGTGTGCCGTTGGACTACAGCTAGACCTGAGTGCGCCAATGCAGTACTCTGGGCCCCAACGGTAAAACTATACTGACCAGTGGGAGAGACTGAGGGACCTTTTTAGCTTTCAGTACCGCCCCTTTAGTTAGGATCCACCTAGGCGCAAAGACACTTGATCCTCTCATTGTTTGCGGTTATGTACAAATTTGTTTATCTGATTTGTTTATTGCTGTTGCTATTCTGTTATTGTTCTCTTGTTTGGTGTTTCCCAGATGAATCCTCCTTCTTCAGGGTGTCCGATGGTGTGGGATTGCCAGAAAGGTCGATGTCATCTGGCATCTTTATGCATCATCAGCTCTTTCGGGAGTAAGGGCTACAAGTACTTAGGCTCCTAGTTTACTGTCCATTATAGTTAAATAGTGGCTTGTTGCTCATAATTGTTTATCTAGTTTGTTCATTTTCTTATGATTTATTGTACAAACTAGAATCCTTTAATATCTAATGATCTTACCCAGTCATGCAAACACATATACACAGTAGGGCCAGCATTAGTAGATGTTGATTTACTTACCAGTATATTATAAGAAAAATGATAAGGGAATACATACAATATCACCTCCACACAGATAGTCTCACCTGGCAACTAAACTTAGGGCCAGATTCTCAAAGGCGTTACGACGGCGCAACGCCATTTGCGCCGTCGTAAGTCCTAATCTGGCCCAGGGTATCTATGCGA
Organism: Rana temporaria; assembly: GCF_905171775.1. Classification (NCBI taxonomy): domain Eukaryota; kingdom Metazoa; phylum Chordata; class Amphibia; order Anura; family Ranidae; genus Rana; species Rana temporaria. Next base: position 254,153,775 of record NC_053489.1, on the reverse strand, counting down.
CTGATTCTTAGAATCAGTTACGCATAGATACCCATTAGATCTGACAGGCGTAAGGCTCTTACGCTGTCAGATCTTAAATGCAATTTTTTTTCCCGCCGCTAGGTGTCGCATCGTCGTTTTCCCCGTCGTCTATGAACATTAGCTAGTTACGCGAGATTCCCAAACGTACGCGCAGACGCCGCAGTGATTTTATGACGTTTCCATAAGCGTAAACTTGCCCCTGCTATAATGAGGGGCAAGTTTACATAGGTCCGTCGTATGCCATGTTAAGTGTGGCGTCGGGTCAGCGTCGGGTTTTTCCGTCGTTTATGTCGTTTTCGTAAGTCGTTCGCGAATATGACTTTTCGTCAATGACGCTCACGTCGGCGTCATTGACGTTTTCCGCCGTGAGCTGGAGCATGCGCACTGGGCTATTTTTCCGCCCGGCGAATGCGCAGTTCGATCGGCGCAGGGGCGCGCTTAATTTAAATACAAGTCGCCCCCTTTGAATTACGCGGCCTTACGCCGGGCCAATTACACTACGCCAACGCAAATTATGGAGAAAGTGCTTGGAGAATACGGCACTTGCTCCAGTAATTTGCGGCGGCGTAGTGTAAATGGCTTACGCTACGCCGCCGCAGATTCTACAAGAATCTGGCCCATAGTCCCTTAGGGAAGGGTGCTAACCACTTAGTCACTTTATGTGTTTATAATGTTGGTAACATCATTTAGTAAAATATCTTGTGGCACTGATATATGGCTACAGTGTTTTCATGTGAGGAATACAAAGAAACAATGAAAAAAGGAGCATCATATCAAAAGGTAATATGAAAGCATAATCAAGCGGTTTCTCCTCATTTATTACCTTCCTCTGAGTTCAAGTTTCAAATTTGTTTTTTAACACCTTATACTGAGTATCCTATGTCAATTACAACAGAGGGGTATGCTGGTGAATTGCTCCAAACAGATCTTCCTTGAAGTATCTTGTGTCTTGAAACAGTCAGTCAGTGATAAATGATATGTTGCAGCATTTCCCTTTTTAGTGCTTTACATGTAAATGATATAACCCTCTCAATCTTCACACTTGTACATGGAACTCTGAATCACTGAGAAGAAGGGAAAGCATACTCATCGCTATCAGACCTTTGATGCGTAATATGGCATTGCTGAGTGTCTGTGGCTGGGATGGAGAATCTACAGGTCAACCAGGAGAAAGTAATCTTTGTTTATTTCCAAATTTTACATTAGGTGCTCCCCATCTTCTTCCATCTGCCAACAAGCTTTCTTCTTCTCACCTTCGCAACACTGGTCCCCCACCACCAGAACATGGCACTACCACTCTCGCCTTTAAGTATGCAGATGGGGTGGCTGTTGCAACAGACTCACGTTCCTCTGCTGGAAATCTCGTCTGCAGCCCTGACAGCCGTAAAGCCTTCCTTGTGCATAGTCATTTGCTGGCCACGACTTCTGGGAGTTCTGCCGATTGCCATTTCTTCAGAAGAGCTTTGTCCAGAGAGTGCAGGCTCTACCAGGTGCGGAATGGGTACATGCCAAGTGTCAAAGGAGCAGCAAAAATGCTGAGTGTCCTGATGATGCCATTCCGTGGAACTGATGTCTGTGCTGCCGTAACTTTATGTGGCTGGGATAGAGATGGCCCTTGCATCTGTTACGTATATAATGATGGAACTCGTCTCTGCTCAGATATCCTGTCAGTTGGATCAGGCTCTCCATTTGCCTACAGCATTATAGATCAGGGATACAAACCTGGAATGAAGGAGGAAGAGGCCCGCCAGCTTGCTAGAAGAGCAGTGTGCCACGCAGGCCGAAGAGATGCCTATTCTGGCGGATTAGTGGATGTGTACTGGGTGAGAGAGGGAGGCTGTGAAATGGATCCTAGAGAAGACTTATCACAACTTTATGAGCGTGTAAAAGAAGAAGAAAAGAAAATGATAATGACAGTGTGCAACAGTTCTCCTCTCTTAAATTCTGACTAAAATGGAATAAACCCTATTAGCATTTAACATGATCAAGTAAATATAACAGCAATTACTATGACCATGTTGTTTAATGTGCTTTAATATTTATCTGAGTTGATTTTCCCCCACAAATCAATTATTCTGCAAATGATATGCAGCAATTTTATGTATTTAAAAAGTCATAGCATATCAGAATTGTCAGTTTCACATTTTCAAAGTAAACACAGGTGAGTTTGGCAAACAAATACATTTTCTAAGCACTTTTTATAAAGCCAGCTTGATGTTAATTTAAAGAAATGTTAAGCAAAGTTTAATAGAAGGGGTGTAATATTTTCCTTTCCTAGAGAAAATGCTGCTTTCAAATTTCCTCCATTGTCACTGATAATTGTGGGAGCATAGACATGTGATCATGTGATCTCTGCTAAAGGAGAGGATCAGTGTTCAGAAACCCTCCATCCTGACATATCTTCTGTTCAAATGCTTTAGGTCCTATGGCTGGCACTAGAGGGCACAGCAGGTGCTGGAGCTTGAGTGGTATACGATTACATGTTTCGGGGGTTTAACCCCTTTCTCAGATAACACCAGATGTACTCATCACATCCCCTGCTCTGATACGTTTGATCCATCAGGCTTTGCCGACGTCTGCCTGCGGTCGGAGTGTGTGACGCGGCCAGGGCCGCCATCAGGAATTATGGGGCCCCTTACACAGCTTCAGTCATGGGCCCCCTGGAGCAGAGAACCGGGGGTGCTGCCATCTGACATTGAGAAGTGGGAGGGGGGGGGGGGCTGCCGCGAATTGAGAAGCGGAGGGGGGCCCTTTACAAATTATTATTTTTTTTTATAAAAAGAAATTACAAAAGAGGGGGGTTGCCATCCGGGACCTCTGGGCCCTTTAATAAAAAATTAATAAAAAAATATATATAAAATAAATCAATAAACATTTATAAAAAAAAGGGGGGTTGCCATCCAGGGCCCTGCGGACTTCTGGGCCCTTTAATAAAAATAAATAAAAATAAAAATTTATAAAAAAAAAAAAAAAAGGGGGTCTGTCACATGGGGCCCTGGAGACCTCATGAGCCCTTTAATATATATATATATATATATATATATATATATATATATATATATATATAAAAAAGGAATAAAAAGAAAAAAAAAGAAATAAAATAATATATAAAAAAAAATTTATAAAAAAGGGGGGGTTGCCATCCGGGGCCCTGGGGACCTCTGGGCCCTTTAATAATAATAATAATAATAATAAAATATATATATATATATATAAAGAAATAAAAAATATGTATAAAAATGTATTTATTTTTTTATAAAAAAAGGGGTGTTTTCATCCCGGGCCCTGGGGATCTCCGGGCCCCTGGGGACCCCCGTACCCCTAAGAAAAAAAATTGGCCCTTTAATAAAAAAAAAATATATATATATTAGAAAAAAATATATATTTTTTATAAAAAATAAATAAAAAAAGGGGGGTTGCCATCCGGGGCCCTGGGGGCCTTCGGACCCCTGGGGACCTCCGGACCTCTAAAAAAATAAATAAAAAAAATGTCCCTTTAATAAAAAATAAAATAAAAATGTATTAAAAAATATATATATATTTTTTATAAAAAATAAGTAAAAAAAAGGGGAGTTGTCATCTGGGGCCCTGTGGGCGTCCGGGCCCCTGGGGACCTCCGGACCCCTAAAAAAAAGGGGGTTGCCATAAGGTTTTTTAAGGGGGTTGTCAACCGGGCCCCTGCTGGCCTGGGGCCCGCTACAACAGGGCCAGTTGTACTGGCTTATCAGCGGCCCTAAACGCGGCCAGAGAGGAGTCCTGTGGTGTCCGGACAGCTCAGCTTCGTTCCTGCTGCCCCTCCAGCATCCATTTCTGGTCTCACCGGCCGCTGCAGTGGTTCTGCCATCTTCCACACACATTTTCCACACATCTGCCATCTTCACACACAAATTTTCCACTCTACAATGACCGTGCTTCCTGCATCTGTGCCCAGCCGTTTCCCTCCTTGATGTGGCCCGACTCTGGTTATGGTCACCGCACCGCACTGTTTGAAAATGTTTTCAGGCTTCCCATTTTTGGTCTGCAGACCCCTCTGTCCACAGCCCTCAAAGAAGCGGGGCAGCCATTTCTCCACCACCTTTGGCTCCATTGCTGGCACTATCACAGTGAGTTTTTCCATTCTAAAGATTTTTGGTTATCAGCAATAAACTGTTTTAAATTTCACATGGATTCCATCTCCAATTGATTCCTTGCCACCTCCTGGATCTGCGCTTCCCAATTCTGTTGTTTTTGTCTGTTTCTCATTTGGTCATCTGAGTGCCGTAGCAGCGGTCCAGTGTGACTTTTAAGCCCTGTACACACGATCGGTCCATCCGATGAAAACGGTCTGATGGACCGTTTTCATCGGTTGACCGATGAATCTGACTGATGGTCAGTCGTGCCTACACGCCATCGGTTAAAAAAACGATCGTGTCAGAACGCGGTGACGTAAAACACAACGACGTGCTGAAAAAAAACAAAATTCAATGCTTCCAAGCATGCGTCGACTTGATTCTGAGCATGCATGGATTTTTAACCGATAGTCGTGCCTACAAACGATCGTTTTTTTTCTATCGGTTAGGAATCCATCGGTTAAATTTAAAACAAGTTGGCTTTTTTTTAACCGATGGATAAATAATCGATGGCGCCCACACACGATCGGTTTGGACCGATGAAAACGGTCCATCAGACGGTCCATCGTGTGTATGCGGCCTCATAATTACTTTGGCTCCTTGGTTTACTTTCTGCGCTTGGCTCCCTGTTGGAATTTTCAGTTGAGAATTAACATAAGCAAGCATACTTGTAACTGTAACAGTTATTCATGGCATGCCTTGAATGTAATGTTTTGGTAAACAGTTAAAGTGGAACGAACGACTCTAATTAAAACCTTCCGTCAACCCTTAAATGTTTGTTGTTATTTTATGCTAGGAAGGCATTGCATTAAAATTGTAATTGAAGGAGGACACACATTGAATTTTTGGAAATCCTTAATTAATACAGGTGTGTACCTTAATAAGGTTACTTACCTGTCTCATGGGTGTTCTTATACATTTAAAGGGTTTGTAAAGGAATTTTTTTTATCTTAATAGCTTCCTTTACCTTAATGCAGTGCTGTTTTCATGTCCTCGTTGTTTGTTTTTGCTCTCAAGTTGCTGTAATTCTTCTCTGATCTCCACACTTCCTGGTTGTCTGTTTCCTGATAACCACAGTACTGGGAGCTTTCATTCTGTGGTCACTAATCAAGGAGGTGTGATTACTGTGTGTCTAAAACCCCTCAGCACCAATCAGTTTCGTTTTCCAAACCATCACTGCCCTGTATTGGCTAGAAACTAGAAACTACAGGTACATTATATGATTGATTTTTATCTATTTTTAATCGTTTTTAAAAGGAATCAGCTAACTATTATGTCTCTATACCCTGTAAACAGTCATTTCAGTAAAAACATTTTTTTTATTTACAACTCCTTTAATAAGGTTTTGGACCTTTAGCTTGATTTCTCTTCCACCAATAAAATGTACAGTAAATATCCCCTGTGTCTCTCAGGAGTTGTCTTTTGCATGGTCCTTCAGGCCCTGGGATAGAAATATCTACTTGCGCCTCATAACAGCAATATTTGGGGTCAGTGTTGGGACTGTAATTTTCCCTTCTATTGTGTCCTTTCTGAATGGGTAACTTGGAGACCAATTAAATGATCTTTGCTGCTGTGATATTTACTTTTGTATGCTGTACAGAGCAGGTACTGTTTTTTAGTGTCTTATAAGGCTTTCTGTTTTTTTTTTTCTTTTACTGTGTATTGCGAGACAGGAATGCCCAAGGCTCTGTTTTGTATTGAATGTACAGCTCGGTTTACAATCTAGGCACAGATCCTGTGTGCCAGGATGACTGAACTGACATCTTCCCACACTGGCCAATAGAGATAGCCATAGCCCAGCACCCAGAAGAAGCCAGGTAGACGTTGTTGGTGAGGGACCTCAGACTGTTGAAGGAGACGTAACTATTGTAGACTTTAGTTCCACTTTAAAGCGTAATTAAAGTCAGAAGGTTGTTTTATATTAATTCATTCTGTGCATTAATATAAAAAGCCTTCTGTGTGCAGCAGCCTCTCCAGCACCCCTAAATCATTCCCAGAGCCCCATCTCTATCCAGCGATGTCTATGAGTGCCTCAGTCGTTTAGGACTCTCCGTCCTGACTGGCTGAAACACAGCAGAGGCTCCTGCTGCTGTCAATCAAAGTCAATTAGGCAATCAGGAGAGAGAGAGGGGAAGGGTCGAATCAAAGCTCTGTGTCTGAATGGACACAGGGAGCTGTGACTCTGCTCAGGTGCCCCCATAGCAAGCTTTTTGCTATCCAAGCACTCGACAAGAGGGAGGGGCCAGGAGCACAGAAAAGGGACTTGAGAAGAGGAGGATCTGGGCTGCTTTATGTAAACCATTTCACAGAGCAGGTAAATATAACATATTTGTTATTTTTGTGAAAAAAAAACAAGACTTTACTATCACTTTAAATCTATTGACTGAACTGTTTCCCAAAACAGTTACAGTCAAGGCATGCCATGAATGATAACTGCCACAGTTGCTTGTGTTCCTAATGGAACTGTCAAGTCATCCAATGGCTGGTGCCTTAGCTGATCACATGTGCAGTACCATAGCACCTGAAGATCAAATTGAGGTTAAGATGGAGGGTAGGAGGGTTTAGTTGTGTTTTAAAATGTTGGATTTAGTCCCACTTTAAAGCTAAACTCTAAGCATTTTTTTTCCCATGCAGTGGGTCTGCATGGGTTAACTGCTAATTTTTGTCTAGAAGCACGGAAAGATGAGATACACTCACCTAATTCTCTGATTCTCCCAGTGTGAGACCGTTTCCTGCGATTCCTGCCTCCCCACGGTCCAGTGGTCTTGTGTGGTGGACTGTTCCTGACATCATCACACCCATAGACTAGCTGGATGTATAGATGTCAAGAACAGTCCACTGCTGGATGTGGGGGAACGCCGTTTTCCAGAGGATTGGGTGAGTTTAGGCTTTGTGTTCATCCCTAGACAAAGCAAGCAGTTACTCCATGCAGTGCAGGCACAACCCCATTGCATGGGGGAAAAAAATGTGCCCACAATTGGGCTTTAAGTACATTGAGCCTGATCCTCAAAAGGGATACGCCGGCGTATCTACTGATACGCCGGCGTATCCCTGTTTCTATCTATGGAACTGATCCACAGAATCAGTTTCACATAGATAGGGAGAAGATCCGACATGTGTAAGGGACTTACACTGTCGGATCTTAGGATGCAGTACCGCATCCGCCGCTGGGGGCATTTCTCGTCGAAATGCCGCTTCGGGTATGCAAATTAGCACTTACGGAGATCCACGAAGCTTTTACGCTTCGTTTTTTCTCCGTAAGTATTAGTTTGCCGTCGCAATATTAGGGCTGCTTTTACAAGGCCTAAACTGTTTAGGCCTTGTAAAAGTAGACCCTTCTATCCCATGTCGCTGTCTTTTTTTTTCAAATTTTTTTTTCCAGGCGCAACGTAAAACTGCGCAAAGCACGTCGGGAAAATGACGTCGGGAGCATGCGCAGTACATCCGGCGCGGGAGCGCGCCTAATTTAAATGGGACCCGCCCCATTAAATTAGGAACGCCTTGCGCCGGACGGATTTAAGTTACACCGCTCAAAATTTCTAGGTAAGTGCTTTGTGGATCGGGCACTTAGTTAGAGATTTTGCGGCGGTGTAACTTAAATGGAAAAAGTTACGTTGCGCCGGGTTTTTGAGGATTAGGCCCATTGAGCTGTGAAACTAGCTGATGATTATTAACCCAGCCTTACATTTTAAATGTGCTACAGTTATCTGTTTTGATTGTTTTTGCTGCATGCACTGTCCAATTATTGAGAAAATCATCACTACTAATACTATTAGTATCTAGTGTCATTAAAACTGATGAGATGTCCCAGCTGGTGTATCACAGTATTGAAGCCCAAATACAACAGCTTCACACACACACACAATAGGATCAATATATAGAGTGCTGACCAACAACCAGATGTTAGCAATGGCAAACGTTTGCAGATTGGTTGCTATATTAATTGCCAGGCATCAGGCTTGGTAAAAATTTCTCTTGTAATAGGTACCATCTCTCTTCCCAATTAAAATGAATACTGATGTAAAATATGTTCAATGTGTTACTACTTGTTTACAAGATTTTTCAAATTTAAATAATGATTGATTGCCAGTTAAAAAATGTTTCGCACCTTTCCGTGTTTTAATTTTTAACATATACGTCTGTCCACTGGAGCTTATTGTATTTTTATTTGTTTCAGGAAACTAGCGATGGTGTTTATCAAGAGAATTTTTATCCATTTAGTGTTACAATGTATGTGAGATTTTTGGAGATGAAAAAATCGCCACCTCCCCACACTGGAAGGGGTATATGCTCATTTAGCCTAAGGGCAGAGGATTAAGGAGTAAATACTAATGCCTAGTACATACTAGTAGTTTTTTTTTCTTCAACCCAGCAGGGCTGAACGATAAAAAAAAACTGACCGCTCCAATGTTAGTACAGCAATCTCCCCTGCTGTGCTATTGTGTTCTTATAGGGGGGAAGCCCCCCGCCAGCACACTCCAATCAGCTTTTTAGGCCATTGGCACTGATCGGGAGCCAGTCGGCAGACCTTTATCGGTCATGCCCCATCAGAATGATTCAAATTTGGATTGGTTGAAAACAAATTCAAATTCTGTGTTACGAATAGCTGGTTGTTAAGGAGTGGGCTGGGAAGCCACGTCCCTAACAACCGATGACTCATCAGCTGTCAGCAGGCTTCCCCACTGACAGCTGAATATAACAGTATTGCCGGCAAATAAAAAAAAACAAATTGCGTAGTGTCCCCTCCGAACCGTAGCAGGCCCTTTAGGTCTGGTATGGATTTTAGGGGGAACTCCACACCAACCCCACGCCAAAAGCACCCCCCTTCCTGAACCATACCAGGCCACAAACCCTAAACATGGGGGTGGGGGTGCTTTGGGGTGCCCCCCCAAAGCACCTTGTTCCCATGTTGATGGGGACAAGGTCCTCTCCCTTTACAAACCTGACCCAGTGGTTGTGGGTGTGAGGGGGGGTGACTTATCAGAATCTGGTTCCCCATTTGTGAATGAGTGGTGACCCCACCCCCTTGTGATGCCATTGATCGGGGGCATGCTGGGTCAATGACATCATAAGGGGGTGGGGGTCAATCAATGACATCATTAGTAGCCCTGCCGTTTACTTATTTAAGAAATGTCAGCCGGCAGAGCTGTTGGGTGGCGGGAGCCTTGTTTGGGTGCTGAACTTTTTTTTTTTTTTTTACAGGTCGACGGTAGCACCTGGCATTGTGACATTTTTTATATATATATATATATATTTTTTTTTAATAAAGTACTTGTCAAAAACTGTTGTATTTTTATTTACATTTTACACTTTTTTGGTGAATGAGTAGGGGCACCCCCTACTCATTCACATGGGGGGGCAGGATCTGGAGGTCTTTTTAAAAGGGGCTTCCAGATTCCGATAAACCGCATCCCCACAACCACCGCGTCAGGGTTGCGGGGAAGAGGCCCTTGTCATCAACATGATTAACTAAAAGCTGATCATTTTAATCACCCCTGTCTGTGAAAAAGTGGTTTGTCTCATCCATATAAACTGAAACATTCTGCTGGAGAGCTTGGGCTTGTGAAAGACAACAAACGTGCTGACTGGATCACCAGATGAAAATAGATGACAGAGAGTCTAAAAAAGGAAGCGAATATAGCTATCACGTCTATGAATTGGTAAGGTGCAATATAATAAATGTTTCCTTTTGGGTTTAATACTGTTTTTTTCATGCATACTAAAGCCCTGTACACACGATCTGTTTGTCCGCTGAAAACCGACCGATGGACTGTTTTCATCGGACAAACCGATCGTGTGTGGGCCCCATTGGTTTTATTTCCATCGGTGTAAAAAAATAGAACATATTTTACATTTTTCCTATGGATAAAAAAACGATAGAAAAATCCGATCGTCTGTATGGAACTCCATCGGTCAAAAATCCACGCATGTTTAGAATCAAGTCGACGCATGCATTGAACTTCATTTTTTTCGGCTCGTCCTAGTGTTGTACGTCACCGCGTTTGGACACGATCGGATTTTTAAATGATGGTGTGTAGGCAAGACTGATGAAAGTCAGCTTCATTGGCTATCCGACGGAAAAATCCATCGTATTAGATTCCATTAGATATCCGATCGTGTGTACAGGGCTTAAGTCCACTTTATCTGTACGTTTTATTTGTGGGCAGTAAATGGGGACATGTAGAAGAGGTGGTTCTAAATGAACTGTCCACATTACACTGGGGCATCTCTATTGCATTGCAATAAGTCTGTCTCCTTGAGAAGATTAAAATTCTTGTGCAAAATATCAGGGAACACAACAGTACTATGACAACCAGGGAGGCTTTTCAAGAAATCTCTAATGTCTCTTTGTTACTCCAGTCAAAAGCTGGAGCACATGTTCTTCTTTGAAGAATGTTACAATCTAAAATGTTATAGCTTATTCATTCAAGACAGCCTAGACGGACTGTATGAAGATCATATCAGACACATTTATTTGATTTCTTTGACTGTAACTAAAACGACATTGCACTGGGGAATGCAGTCAACTGGTTTAGGAAAGGAAAGGTGTAGAATTGAAATCAATTACGTCTCAGCAAATGCTGTATTGTTAGGAGGGATGATCCTTCTCAAATAAAATTAACGAAGCAATAGCCCATACTCAGTCAGTTAAAAATATAAAATGTCATGTTGCACAGACAAGGGTGGGAAGAATCAAAAGGACTAATGAAAAAATCTTAGAAATGGTAAAGTCATTTTACCAAGGCAGAGTGCATAAAGATGAACAAAATAACTATATTTTGAAATTATCAGATCCGACATATGTTTCATGTCATTGGAGGGAAATTATATCCCATTGAATGTGTCAGTGGGAAGAATAGTACCTCATATCAGCTGTGCACTAAGGGCCAGATAAACGCAAGCAAAGGACCGCATCTGGCTCCCCGGCTACAGTTTGGAGACCACTAGTGGCCCCTCCCCGTTGCTGAGTGCCCCCATAGCAAGCTGCTTGATCTGGGGGCACTTGTGCATGCTGGCTCCTGAGCCGCATCTGTGTGTCTATGAGACACACAGAGCGTGGCTTGGCCCCGCCTACTCTTTACTGGCTGTGATTGACAGGGAGATCTGCTCTGGTGCACATTGCTGGATCGGGCTCTGCTGAGTAAAAGGGGGGTTGAGGGGAGAGCTGCACACTGAAGGTTTTTAACTGTGTAGCCATGCCTCCACAGGGGTTGCTGAATGTAGTGGTTCACCTGTCATCCTGCCCAGCCCGGCATCCATCTCTCTGACACTCAGAGACATAGAACAGTCTGTGAGATTTTTTTTTCTTTTTCTTCTTCTTATTGAGGAGATGAAACTTGGATGGGAAATGGAAAATGATGGGATGCCTAGGAACATTCAGTGCAACTTGCTTGGGACTTCTATATACGCTCTAATATATACACTCCAGTCTTCTCTCCAGCACAAACTCTTGCTTAAGACCTCTTATCCTTCACACCTCCAGCACTTTACTTGCTGCATACCATTACTCCTCCAGCACTTCACCTGCTGCAGACTGTTACTCCACTAGTATTTCCATTGCTGCAGACTGTTACTCCTCCAAACTAGCTAGCACTGCATGGCTAGGCCTGACACTAATTTAACGAGGCCTCAGTGAACTGCCTTTTGCGGGCAGGGACCTCGGGTCCCTCTGGTGTAGAAATAGTTCAGGTGCTAACTGTCCTCCATTCAGCTACCAATCTCAGATAGCTCTCTTCAGGCCCTGCCAGCCAACCTGGCTGAAATGACCTCTCTTCACTGCCCTTCCCACAGTCCTCCCTTCTGGTTCTGCACCCATCTCAAACTGCAATCCCCCAAGTTCTCTCAGGCGTGCCTCCAAAGTCCTCCCGACTGTGCTTCACTCACCAGCCGACCTGGCTGCGACCAGTTGTCCTCCCTGGAGCCTATTAGCAGTGTTCTCTCTCTCTCTGTCCTCTCCTTGCTCTCTCATGTGCCTCTCCTCCAGGATCTCTTTTCTCCTCCTGGATGCGCCCAAACCCGACCCATGGCTGACCCTGGGTATTTAGGAGGCCTGCCCCCTGCCAATCCAAGTTGGTCATTGGTCAAGGCTCCTTAGAATACCATACTTGCCAACAGTCGCGATTTTCCTGGGACAATCCCGATTTTTGGACCCTCATCCCAATCGGAGATCATCCCCATTAAAATCCTGTGATTTTGCTTTTGTCCCGGGAAATCAGGACTGTTCTTTTGGCAAGAACAGCAGTGGGCTACAAAAAGATGTCCCACGCCGCCGCGAGGATTCTTTCCCCGTGTGCTCATTGGAGAGGGGAGGGGCAACCAATCAGGCTTCTCTCTTCAGTGTACAAGTAGACAATTCTCTTGTACACAGAAGCCGATTGGTTGCACGGAACGCAGTCCCCTCCTCTCTCCACTGAACATATGGGAAACAAGCAGGGAACTCATGCAGTTGCCGCCAACCCTCCACTGATGGGGACACAGAACTCAGGTCCTGCTGATGGGGAAAACACTGATGTAAGGAGGGGCCCCACTGATGGGGACACTGATATAAGGAGGGGCTCTCCTCCTGGGGACACTAATGTAAGGAGGGGCTCCGCTGATGGGGACTATGATGTGAGGAGGGGCTCTGCTGCTGGGGACAACACTGATGTAAGGAGGGGCTTCGCTGATGGGGACACTGATGTAAGGAGGGGCTCCACTGATGGGGACAACACTGATGTAAGGAGGGGATCTGCTGATGGGGACACTGATGTAAGGAGAGGCTCCGCTGATGTTTGCATAACCCACGCCCATTTTTTGCTGCCGCGTTTTTATTTTTTTGCTTTGCCACTCCTACTAATGAATGTCCCGCCCCTAATTATAATACGACTCTGCCTATAGGCAAAAAAGTGTCCCTATAATTTTTTTTACAATATTGGCAACTATGGAATACCCAAGGCAGCTCCACCTCTCCTCCTTTCTTTCTAGCACCTTCTAGAAAGAAGAGGGTGGTGACAGTGATGCTGCCTGTGAGTCACCCAGCCCTGCACTGAGCCACTCCCAGCCCAGAATGAAAACAACAGGCCTAGCCACCAGCTACGCCTGCCTAAATTTTCCTACTCTGCTAGAAAAATCCTCACTCTAGCACAGTGGTTCTCAACCTGGGGGTTGGGGGTCAAATGATGATTTGCTGGGGGTCATAGAATGCTGGGCTGTTCCTGAAACCCGCACCGCCCTCCCAGCCTTTTTTGCAGCCGCCCATTCAGTTCACGGCATGGCTGGGGGGGGGGGGGGAGAATAGAGGTCAGCTGACTGGTGAGGAATGTGAAGTGGAAGGGGCTGGAGGAGACCCTATCTCCTGATTTCGGCATAGGTGTCACAGCTGCGAGACACTACAAAGTTGGAGACACAGTGAGTAACACTACCTGTGATTATAGTTGCCATTAATGGTACCCACTACAGTTCTCAGATCAGCAGATGACCTTGATTAAGAGCACCTAAGTTGGCTCATCAGAACTCCCCACCAGCACTACCACTCATCCCACCCCCGCCCCCCACCATCACTGCCACTCATTACACCCCCCACCAGCACTGTCACTCATCCCACCCCCCTCCAGCACTGCCACTCATCCCACCCCCCACCAGCACTGCCACTCATCCCACCCCCCACCAGCACTGCCACTCATCCCATTCCCCCCCCCCACCCCCCCTCCAAGGAGTAAGAGATGGAATAAAAATAGAGAAAACGTGGAAGGTGAGGAAAAGAGGGGGAGGAACAAAGAGAAAGGAAGAGAAAGAATAAGAGAAAGAACAAGAAAGATGGCTAGAGAGAGGGATGGGGAAGAAAACAGGAAATTACGATAGAGAGAGATAATAGCGAAAAAAAGGAGAACAGAGTGATACATCCTAAAATGTATTATAAGGGTTTTTTATATTGTATGAGTGGAAGGGACTCAGGGAGCTAAATGTCCGACGGTTAGGGGTGCAAATTATTTGTCTTGCCTTGGGTGCTGACAACCCACGGTACAAAAAACTATTTCTGTTAGGGGTCCCCACAACTTGGGAAATGTTATCAAGGGGTCACAGCATTGGAGAGGTTGAGAACCACTGCTCTAGCACCCACCTAACTAGAGGGTGCTATACCTTCATGCATAGAATGCATGAAGGTAAAAAAAACCTTTAGCCTTTATAACCGCTTTAAATACAGCTGATATACTGTATATTCAATATCTTTTACATTCGGTACCTGTTTGTCATCTGCAACACTGGAAGCAGCTTTTTAGGATTTCTCTCATTCAGTGTATGGGCTAAGTGAGAAAAATCATGCGATTTCCCCCATTCAAGCTATACTATTGTATTCCGACGGTCGGCATTTGCAGCTTTCAGAATACCCAAACAGTTTTGCAAAAATCTCTGCCAAACAGCGCCTGCGTCCAATTATATGAATGGATTCAGGTGCTGGTTAAATGAGAATTTTCCAGCTTGCTTCCCCGACAAGTCAGCTAATTAAACAATGTCAAGCTGAGTGGTGCCAAGAGGGCCAGCCACAGAACAAATTTTGGCCCATACAGCAGGAATCGGGTGAAATTTTATCCTGTATGGTCAAATAACCCTACGGTCTTTTCACTAATGCAACCAATAGCTGAGTGTTGTTTGTATTAACTGGGTAGCGTGGTTCAAAATGTTTACAAGCACTATGTGAAGCAATGGAAATCTGAACTGTCAAATGTGGAAATCAAGTAACAACATTTGGTGTAAAAAATTAGGACATTTCTTCCAATTTTGGCTATGTTTATACAGTATGTGCAGCAGACTTCGCTGCCCCTCTGAAAAGTGATCTCTTTTTAGAGTAATTTGACATGCACTGAGAAGGTGTCGTTCCCAATCTGGATGAAGGAGCAGAGGAGCCACAGCAGACAGCAGCATTGTCAGTCTGGGGGGAGTGTGAGATATACTAGCAGCAAATTCAATCCAAACTCCAGCTAATTCTGATGTAGCAGGAAGATGGTCGGGTGAAACTTAGAGTGCTCTCTGCCTACCAGAGAGCAGGATCTATTGGTTAGGTCTGCTCATTGTACTCAGGTGCAGCTAAGCTTGTTCTGACTGTCCCCCACTGGTCCAATAGGGAGACATATTGGGCAGTGGGAGGGGAGGGGACCTGACAAGTGATTGCACAGGCTTTGTTACAGCCCTGGCAATTGGCAGAGGACAAATGCTGCATTGCATGTTGGGATACTGTATATAAAGCCAGAGTACATGTGCTCAGAGTTATGCCCTGTACACACGATCGGTTCATCCGATGAAAACGGTCTGATGGATTTTTTCATCAGATATCTGATGAAGCTGACTTTCATCAGTCTTGCCTACACACAAACCGATTGTGTCAGAACGCGGTGACGTAAAACACAACGACGTACTGAGAAAAATGAAGTTCAATGCTTCCAAGCATGCGTCGACTTGATTCTGAGCATGCATGGATTTTTAACCGATGGACGTGCCCACAGACAATTGTTTTTTTTCTATCGTTTTTTTAACCATCAGATCATTTTAAAACAAGTTCCTAGTTTTTTCACCGATGGATAAAAAACCGATGGGGCCCACACACGATCGGTTCGTCTGATGAAAACGGTCCATCAGACCGTTTTCATCAGACGAACCGATCGTGTGTACGCGGCATTTGTTGAGTGGGGGAACAGAGTCCAGGAATGAGGGGGTGGCAGTCCTCTCCTTCACGGAGGTGGTCATGCGGCCTTGAGTGGATGACCCAGGGGCCTAGAGAGAGAGAGAGAGAAGCTGAACTCAGAGGTCATGCAGAGCTGACTGGAAAGGAGACACCAGGAAAGATCTGATTCTGCTTACTGTGAGTACAGATCTCTGTCTTTGTCGAGTCGAGGTCCCCCCCTTAAGCTAGAAGAGTCGATGGATGGGTGTCAGTAAAGGGGATGATATAGGGTATCCTGAAGATAATGTAGTGCATCAAGTATGCTGCTAGTGAGAGCAGCAAGGTGACCTAATTTATCCATACATGTGGCTGTATGGTTAAAGCAGTGTGACTGATTCAGCAAGTAATCCGGTGAGGTCAGGTGAGAGTTGTCCTTATCCATTGTGAATAGTACCAGTTGGAGTATCCCAATCATCCCTTCTCCCATCCATGTTCCAAAATAAAATACACAACACAAATACCCTGGACTGGTTATTGAGTAACGAGCAAGTGGATGTAAGGGTAGGATGGGAACTCCAAGCAACCAAGCGGGAACCCCTAGCAACCAAGTGGGAAACCCTCAGCAACCAGCTGCAGGTAACCACAGCGAGGACTATGAAGTTAACACTCAGCAAGCCCTACGGGGACAGTGCTACACTTTATAATCAGTTACAGCAAACTGTTTTTCCTTTTGCGATAAAGGTTTTACATAAAAAAAATATATATATATATTTATATATATATATATATATATATATATATATATATATATATAATTTTAAGTACCCCTGTCAGTGTTTAAATGGTTTGTTTCATCTTTTTAACTGATACATTCTGCTGGAGAGCTTGTTCTTTTGGAAAACAACAGGCTTACTTGCTGGATCATCAGATGAAAATAGAAGAAAGAAAGCCTAAAAAAGAACACTAATACAGCCACCACATGTAAGAATTGGTAAGCTGCAATATAATAAATGTTTGTTTTTGGGTTTAATACCACTTAAAAGCCATAGAGGAAATCTAATGTGGCTTCAGTAGACTCTTATTCACTAACCTGGAAAAGGTTTGTAGCATATAAAGTCCAAACATCTGATCTTTCTTTTCCTGAGTCAGTGACTCATATGCCGCGTTCAGACGGTCGTTTTTTGTGATAAAAAAAAATGACGTTTTGAATCATGAAATAAAACGACGTTTTTGAAACTTCATTTTCAAAAACGACGTTGCCTACACACCATCGTTTTTTAAAATGCTCTAGCAAAGCGTGGTTACGTTCAGCACGTACGGCGGCACTCTTTTCCATTGAAGCTAGCTTCATAACTTGCTTCTGAGCATGCGCGGGTTTTAAAAACGTCGTTTTGCCCACACACTATCATTTTCATTGACACAAAAAACGACGTTTTGAAAAACGACACAAAAAATTCGAGCATGTTCGAATTTTTTTTTGTAGTTTTTCAGAAGACATAAAACGACGTTTTCCCCCTCACACGGTCATTTTAAATGGCGTTTTCAAAAACGTCGTTTTTTTTCATCACAAAAAAACACCGTCTTTACGCGGCAATAGAGTATTGAGCCAACCGGATTAGCATGGTAGACAGGCAACTAGCTTTTTCAGAAGCAAAGGTTATCAATTGCCAATATCTCTAACTAAATGTTACGTGCTTTGTAACTATATGGCAAGTTTTAATTTAAAGGACCCATTCACACATTTGGGTTGTAGTAATATGCAAATTGTTGTAGGGTATCTTGCAGTGGCATTAATTTTGAATGACATCCACATGCACTATTAGGGCCCTTAATTTTTCTGTGACAATGGCACCACCTAAATGCATGGTAATGTGTGTTAAGACACTGTAGTTTCATTCATTATTAAAGTGGAGTTCCACCCATAAATATAACATTTCATCAGTAGTTTTAAAAGTTTTTTTAGATGCCTTCAAAGTGTTGTTGCTAGGCAGAATAGTTAATCTTCCCTCTTCCTGCACCTAGGTGCTTAAGCTTCCTAACCTACACCGCACAGACTCCTGGGAATGTAGTGGGTGTAACTTTCCAGGAGTCTGTGCACTCCCCAGTCTCGAAGAATCATGTGACTTGAATAGTACAGGTGCTGAAACCTGATCTGAAACCTATTACACTGCTTGTGCAGCATTGAGCAAGTGCAAGATCTGCAAGGCTGAAATCCAGGAAGTCATACAGTCTGGCTTCATGATGCCCACACTTAAGATGGCCCCAGTCAATTTCTATTTTATAAAGTGTCTTAATGCTGTAACAACCTAACAAAACAGACCTTAGTTTACAGACTAACTTTACTAGAATACATTAAGCTTGTGTATTACAGGGGTATTTATATTTAAAAAGTGAAATTGTGGCCGAAACTCCGCTTTAACACGCAATACACATGGGCTTTACTATAGCGGGCAATGCACAACGCTGTGCATACAATGCTGAGCTTTGGTATGTGTGGGGAAAAAAAATTGATGAGTTGTCATTTTTTGGTAGCATGCTGCAACCCATGGTAATGCACATTGGTGTGTTGCGTATCCCCTGCCCTCCTCCCAGTTTTATACTCACCTAGCCCTAATACAGCAAAATATCTTTCTAAATCACCTGGCCACTAGTCAGAAATCTTCCTGGTTTGTTCTGCACATGTGCTGTGCAATCTCATCTATTTATATGGACTACCAAGTCTACTTTGATGCAGTTACACGTTAAGGTGCATGGTTAGCTCATTCATAATAATACAGTAAGGTGTTATGTGTTTTGAACGTGCAATAACTCAACACAGTCAGAATAGGCCCTAAGGCAGGGTCATCTTTAATGCAGGGCAAAAGGGACAGCTGCCCCGGGCCCAGTCATTCTTGTGGGGCCCAAAGTACTGCCCTTTGAGCCAGCACTGCAAGTTTTGAATTCAAGTGGGCCCAAGAAAATGTTTGCCCAGGGTACAATCAATATTAAAGACAGCCCTGCCCTGAGGCACAACAAAGAAACAGTTTTGTTTTATTTAATTATTTTGGAGAATGGGTAAAGCTGGCCATAGATATAGCGATTTTTTTTTCTTTCCTGCAACCATCTGCAAAAAGCACTTGATTTCCCCAACAACATAGTCATTGTTGATGGGGGTATCCCTTCCGTGTAGCCATTGTGCTCTCCCAGCGGGGAGGGGGGGGGAGGGGATTGACATCTAGAGCTGTTCCTGCCAGGAGAACACAGAGATTACTGCTAGTGGCTATAATAACTGCTAGCAATAGTTGCATATAAAAACCGACAGGCAGGTTGTGCCAAAGTTGATAGATTAATCAACTTGGGTACATTAAGCCTGCACATACATGGTTCTACAAGGCCCGTCTGAGGTTTGAACTGTCTATGGCAAAAAACATTAAGGGATTAAAGACCCCCTAAAAAAAGTTACAAACGGACCATGCAGCTTAAGCTGCATAGTTTGTTTGTAACTTCCGTTTAGGGGGTTTTTAACCCCTTAAAGGTTTTTTGCTGTATGCTTTTGAGTTACTTAGACCGCACCACTATTGGTGAGTCAGCAAATCTAAGGGACGTCGCACCTGCTCATACACTGAACGGTACAGCGTGTATACTCTAGTGCAGTGGTCATAAACCCTGTTCTCAGGGCCCACTAACAGGCCAGGTTTGCAAGATAACTGAAATACATCACAGGTGGTATTATTTGCTGCTCAGTGATTGCAGTTGTCTAGTCTGCATCTCCCCAAGGTAATACATAAAATCTGGCCTGTTAGTGGGCCCTGAGGACAGGGTTGACGACCACTGCTCTAGTGAGTTGATGTCACCTACATTTCAAACTGACTATGGCTGGCTTAATAATAGAACCTTGCGCCAATCATGACAAAAGAGTTGCCTATACCTAGCCAACACTTTACATGGTCAGCGAAAAGAAAAAACTCTATTCTATGTTCTATTCTTTTCTATTCTGTTCGATGTGGGATTCATACATGGATTTGAAACAGCAGGTAAAAGAATGTACTCACATACATATTGCTCACAACAAATGGTTTCTTTTACAATTTTATTTTGAAAATAAAATGTTTGTTTTCCACAAATGGCACACGTCGGACTGTATTTGACACTCCCGCAGCAAGCGGTGGGAAGACTGGAAGAAGTGAATGTAATCTTGTAAATGTCACAAGACCCCCTAGGAACCCTTTTTTTTTAGGTGGCCTCTGACAGGGAAGGGGTTAACAAAGGTTCCACCTGTCTTTGTTTACATGTCTGCTAGTCTCTGTGAAGAAATAGGGGCTTTGTCACTGATATTGTATGTCACTCTGTTTTATGGAAAAGTGAAAATGATCGTTCTGCATGTCATTCACAAGAAACCGGTTAACAATCACTCAACGGTTTTAATCATCCGGAACAGAATTTCTTCGTTTTGCTCCATAGATTTCTGCCAGTGTCCTGAAATGTGGGCCCCATTCCCATATGTCATCCCCAATAGTTTCATCTTCCCCAGCTCCTCCAGAGCTGCTGGTCAGCGAGCTCAGGGATCCAGCTGAGGATCCTCCTCCCTCAAACCCATAAACTTGAATGGAGTCATAGGGAGGAGCCACAGGGTCTCGTTCCGCTTCTCTTAGACGGAGTGCCAGAAACCGTTGTACATTAACAGGGGCTGGCTGAGGTGATCGGGGAGCAGGCTGGTGAGGAACCCTTGGAAGAACATCCATTCGGGGAGGGTGAAAGAAGCCTCCACTGAGGCCTGTTTGGGGAGGCTGCAAGGCTGACATGTCAAACGCTTGAGTATCTTGTTCTCCTCCACCTTCATCATCATAAGTAATGATGTTTTCTCGAATATCCTCATCCTCACATAGAGACAGGGGGGATGGCTTGTGTCTGCGCTGTAAATAGAAGAGGGACACTAGGGCTGACGTGGAGGAGTATGAGTAGGATAGGAAAAATGTTATGACACAGAGAAAAATAATAATAATAATGGGGTTGTGTTCATGGATGGATATGTTATGGAGAGAAAACAGAGGTTTTACCATTAATATTAAACAATGCCAGTAGGAACTATGTAAATGCTGTTATGGGCACACACCGTAGCATATACAACAAAGCTGCTTCCCTGACAGAACGTACAAGACGTAACTAAGTTCCGTGAAGGAAATGACACCTATGTTTTTTCCAATGTGAGCAATTGCTTGCTGAGGTGTAAATAATCTGAAATTGCTATGGCTGTAAACAGCCAGTCCACCCATTTCAGCAGTCTGAATCACCATTAGATTTTTAGATTTCTTCTACTTCATTTGTACTGCAAGATCGCAGTGGAGGAGATTGCAGCAGTTGGTGTCTATGTCACAAAGTCTCACTCACCCTAGTGCATTTTCCATAAAAATAAAATACATTAACATGCAACAGGAAGAGAAAAGACAATAGATAAGTAGATCAAAATAGAAATTAAAATAGAACTCCAGCAAAAATTATTTTTTAGTTTTCAATATGGTGGGGAAGAGTTAAAAACAAGTTTAACAGGCCTCCTCAAATCAGCATACTTTTGGGTCAGCTCCACACCAGATAGGATCGCCTTACATGATTTTAGCAGTAAGTTCCCTATATTAATTCCCATGCAAAAATCAGCCTCTGCTGTGTGGAGGGCTTTGGTATTGGGAGTAAAGCCTCCTTAGCCTGGAAGCACCCATGGTGCCTGCCTAAATTACATATACTCCTTTTGTGGGCTTTTATTGGTTAGTTCTGGGCATCACTTTTGGTCATGTTTCCTGTCTATTTCAAATTCTGTTTTTGTTTTTCTGCTGCTGGCTTTTATTTTTAGCCTAACTACTGCCTTGTTCCCTTACAATATTATGAGTCAGCCAGCCACTGAAGAGCCCAAAGCACTGTTCTAACAGCAAACCTGCTATCTTCTACAGTTGCAGAAAAGGAGTGTCCTTCAACACCGGCAAGTATCAGTGAAGACCTGAGGCCCGACTGCAGGATTTTGAGTCCGAAGGAGATCTGTATGTTTGGAGGACTCTCTAATTCCCCTATATGTCAATACAGTGAAAGAAACACTTGATTGGATTGAGGAGCTGGAGGCTGCCAAAAAAGCCCATAAGTATTATACAACCTTAAATAAATCTATGCCTTTCTTTCCACTTATGCAATATTTTAGCAAATAATTGAAGAAGAATGGCAGGAAATAGATCTATTCTCCAAAACAAATTCCTTGTGGGTTTACTGCCTTTGGTATATGCTTCAGAGACCGGTGTGACATGTCACTTTACTTCTGAACAACTCCATTGCCTTCAAGGACCAATCAAACACTGTGTTCATGTCAATATAAAAAAGCCTTAAACTTAGTCAGCCCTAGCTTGCAGGCCTTCTGTGACAGAAGGCCTGCAAGCTAGGGCTGACTAAGTTTAAGGCTTTTTTACCACTGTGGTAAAAGCTTTAAAGAAGTGAAAAGAGAATGTTCAGACAGCTCTGGAGGCCAAGGTGGACAGGTTAACCACAGTTAAAGTGCTGGATAACTTGCAGTTACCTGTGTAGCAGAGTCAACAGTGGACTTAGTTCATGTATCCTTTCATAATATGATGCTGGCTGTTACACCTAAGAGGGGTTTATGGCTGAAACATTGAGAGGCTAATAATTCATCCAAACAGGGACTTTGTAAAATTCCCTACAATGGCAAGATGCTCTTTGGTAAAACCTTGGAAGATGCCATCCAGAGAGTAACAGGTTAATTCCACAACATAAGAAGAGGCGGCAACATTCCGTTCGATCAAGGACATTTTTCAGTCAATTCAGACATGCCCAGGCTGGCAGACCAGTGGCAGGGCGCTCATGGTTCTTTTCTCAGGTCTGGAAAGCAGAATAAATCCTCCCAGTCTGCCAAGCCTTCAGATGAGAAATTCTGGGGCCCTGTTTTCCCAAAGTGTCCAGTTGGGGGCAGACTGTCCCTGTTTTACAGGGTCTGGGAGGGCAGGATTCAAGATTGACGGGTCTCAAATGTTATAAAATAGGGGTCACCCAATCGAGTTTATCAAGAAGCTCTCCAAGGATGATTTGTGGAAACAAAATTGCCCACGTCTCCAGTAAAAATAAATGATTGTAAGCTGGTCTATCTCCTGGTCCCAGACTAAGAACAGGGCAGAGGTATGTACTCTTCGATATTTTTGGTCACAAAGAGTTCCAGGAAGTTTAGGTTGTCTTAAACTCGAAGGCTCTGAACTGTTTCATGAAAGTG
The DNA here is from genome assembly GCF_905171775.1 of Rana temporaria. Classification (NCBI taxonomy): domain Eukaryota; kingdom Metazoa; phylum Chordata; class Amphibia; order Anura; family Ranidae; genus Rana; species Rana temporaria. The sequence continues at coordinate 254,130,770 of NC_053489.1, read as the reverse complement.
AAGAGGTTTTGTATGGAATCAGTGTCAGAGCAAGACTGGATGTTTATCTTCATATTCTGATGGCAAGGTCTCACCAGAGGCTTCTCAAATTTTTAGTTCACTGAAGGCACTACCTGTTCTGATGTCTAACATTTGGATTAACAACAGCTCCCTGGACCTTTTTGAAGATGTTTTTGGCAAATGTGGAGGTTCATCTTCAGCAATAGTTGTGAATTTTTCATTACCTAGACAACATCCTGCTGCTTTGAGATACACCTTCTGTTCTGGAGACACACAAGATTATTCTTCTACTGACTTTGACAGATTTGGAGTGGCTAATGAACCAGGTGGCATGAGAGGCAACTTCAGTTTTGCTTTTGGAATTTAATGCAATTTTCCCAGCAAAATATTCTCCCTTTCCATTCTTATCTCAGATGTCAGCTCACAAGATTCAAGCAAGAGGATAACAGAAACTGCCTCATTACTCCAATCTTACAGAATTGACTATGGCCCCAGGAGCTCTCATGCATTTTACTCCTCTGTAACAAGACAAACAGGGGAAAGTTTTGATGGACAGTAAAACAGTAATATACTATATTGACAAACAAGGTGGGACCAAAAGTATGCCACTTCTCCAGGTTGTGCCAGAGGTTTTTTTATTGGGCACAGGGACATGTCACAGCCCTAACAACCAGGTATTTGCCAAAGACTCCGTGAGCAGAAGGTTTGCAGACCAGAATTAAGGCAGTATTCTGACTCCAACTGTTGTAATTGTGACTTATCCCTTGCTGAGACATATGCCTGGCCTGTATTAGCTCATACAATCACCACGGACAGTCTTTATCAGATGGCTGAACTCACCAAATGCAACATCATGGATACCCTGAGTTCTCAAGAGGATTCACGGTCATGGCACCTTCCTTTGAGATCTTGTTGAATTCCAGAAAGTTCTCAACCAATGCTGTTTATAATATTCTACCAGTTTATGCAAAAATAAGAGATTGATGCTCTTATTTTAACTATTAATGAAGTGCTAGATTTTCTTCAGTCAGGACTCAGCTGCAAGTTTCAGCTCTATCATCCTTGACCGACGTTAGATGAGTGGATCATCGTCTGGTTCAACAGCTCTTGAAGATCGTATTCAGGTTAAATCTACCTGTGAGGCCTTGTACAGACGAGCGAACATGTCCGATGAAAACGGTCCGCGGACCGTTTTCATCGGACATGTCCACTCGGAGATTTTGGTCTGATGGTTGTACACACCATCAAAAACCAAAATCCCTGTGGACCAGTTTCAGCGGACATGTTCGGTCGTGTGTACGAGGCCTGAAGTTAGATTTGCCATCAGTGCTGCTGGTGAAGTCTCTTTTTTCTCCTAATTCTTCCTGATCTATAAATCATCTCTCTCAGAAAGTACTCTTTTTTTTTTTTTTTTACCTCTGTCAGGTGGGTATCAGAGTTGAAAGCTTTTTCTTGCAGGGAACTGTTTTTGTGGTATATTACAAGACAAAGTAATTTTGAGGACTTCATCTGAGTTTCTTGAAAAGGTTTCTTCAGTTCATCAGAATTGGGAAGCAGTGCTTCCTAGGTTTCCAGCAAATTCACAGGATTCAGCAGTCAGCTACCCCTTGTATAAGGTTAACCTAATTTGAATTTATTTGGCAAAGACTGATAGCTTACAAAAGGCTGAAAACCTTTTTCTTCTGCAGAGAAGCACGAGAAAGGAGAGGAGGCTTCTTGGTTGTTCGGGAAAATTTGAAAGGCATATTCCTTTTCTAGTCTTCTTCCTCTTGAGAAAATTAGGACTCATTCCACAAGAGGGGTGGTGTCCTCATGGGCTTCAGTCTCCAAGGTTTCTTTGGGAAAGATTTGTATGGTGGAATTCTCCCACAACTTATATAAAAACACTACCAGGTTGAAGTTCTGGCTCCCTCATCATTTGGTTCTGCAATTTTATCAGCTGCACATTCTACCAATCAAAATTTAAGTGGAGTTACACTCTTTGACTACTGTGTTGGGTTGATTTTTTCCCCTCCCTTTTGCATGTGATTGCTGGCTACATTCAAGAAGCATAGTGACATGAGGAGGCCAGCAAACAATCCCTCCTATAAACGCTGCTTTAGTAAACCACCCTAATGGCAGCTAAACTTCCAGTCTGTATGATACCATTGAAAATCCTTATGTGCATTTATATGTGTGACAGAACCCACTGTCGTTGTGTGTTTTAGAGGGGGGTGTGGGCTAGCTTTCTACCAACAGACTATGGCCAAGCAGAGAACAGGAGATTTGAAGGGCTATTTCCTGCCTCCCGCAACCAGGAGAAGATGCCACCTCCAGATACTTGTGTCCGCGGTTGTGGGTTCATTAGAACTGGGTGGACGTGGTGTCTGTGGCAGGGCTCGTGGAGCTGTTTCCGGACACTTAAACGTTTATTCCACAAACAATGTACGTTTAGCTGATGAAGGCATATACAAGATGGCAGTATGCCCAAAGTGTGGGCTACAAGACTTGGGGACAAAATGGCGTTGGGATAATGTAATGATGTCCCTATATAAGTTGCATCCCTTCTCCCCATCCTACTCCTCTTGTGTTTAAGTATGTTATATCATTGCACGTAGACAAAAGGTGTGAAGACGCATCCCAGTGGGGGTGTGTAAGGAGGGGCTGCCAGCCTGTCATAATCCCTTTATCTGTTTCAACTATAGTTTCTATTTGAATGTACAAGTGTTGAGTTCCCATTGGTTCTTCCTTGTCCCCTACCCCCTTTATGACAAGGCTAAGGGGAGTCTCCTTAACTGTGTTTAAAAGTGTATGTTTTGTACTTAATAAACAGTTTATGCTCTGCATGTTTAACCCTCAACATCTGTGTGGTTTGCCTCGTGATTAGGGGTTAAGGGCTGGTTATGGAGAGTCTGCCGGCTGAGGGTGCATTTGGAGAACAGGAGACACAGCTCTGGCAAAGGTGCCCAGGCGAGGTATCCGGGATCTGTCACAATATGCATTTATAAATGTGCTCTAAATGCATGTAAACACAGGTTTGACACTGCAAGTGTAAATGAGGCCTAACAAAGGTTCCAACTTCCAACTCTTTTCTGTTTTATGTAAAAAAAAAAGTTATTTGCTGGAGTTTCCATGTTACAGAAAACTATATTATACTTTGGAATGTATATCTTTTGTGATATCATTGTAACCTTCAGATGAAAGTAATATGTGATTTGACTTTACAATTTTAACTTTTTGTTGTTTTTATTTTGGTTCCTACACTAAACTTCCTATAGTGGTTATCTGTATATCAGGAAATATGATAACATCCTTGCTAAAAGCCAAATGAACCATATCTATTTATTACAATGATGCATGCTGTTTACAGGCTGCATATACAGCCATAAATATGCTGCTCTTTTTGCTTAGTTTTACTTGCCATGTACTGCAGCCAAGGATAACACATTGGAGGGTCGGACTGCAGCTCTCACGCAGGTCAGGTCTCCAGAGGGCCGACACACCACCTTCACACTTCTCCAATCAACATTGCTCCTCAAGGAGCGAGAACGCTGATGATTGGAGCAGTGTGCAGCAGGCACTTGATTAATTATGGCCTTTTGTACAAGCTCTACCCTTTATGTAATGTGATTGCATCTGCAAAATCGAAGGGCTCATGCACATGGGCATATTCACCCATACAGTGTATTTTGGTGCCTGTGATGTTCTGGTGCTTTGTACAGCCCTTCATAGGCATGAATGGATAAACAAGGCTGTACACATGCATAAAGTGGCAAATAAACACACACTAACTTTATCTGGGACATTACATCTGTGCGCATGTGCCACTTTACGCAAATAGCAAAGCATAGCTGCATGCAGCCACCTTCATAAAGGTTTGTCTATGGATGGCTGTATGCAACACCAGAACATCCCGGGCACCAAAATACGCAATGTGTTTACACTGTACATGCAAATTTGCACAAATCTAAAGATGGCCAGGTACTAGTAGAATTTTGTTAGAAAATTTCATTTTTTCTAATTGTTAGTGGAATCAAATTAACAATTGTTTTCAACCACAGCGGGAAATTTTAACATTTTGAAATGTACTGGCGAGATTTTTCATACAAACATTTGTGCAAAATTCTACCAGTGCAAAAACGAGATACAGCATTGCCTTATAACAGAAGGGAAGCACACGTCCTAACTTCCAGCACAAGACCTAAAAACAAGGGGCCAAATCCTCAAAAGGGATACGCAGGCGGATCTGCTGTTCCGCCAGCGTATCCCTGTGCCTATCTTTGGAACTGATCCTCAGAAGCAGTTTTCCAAAGATAGGCAGAAGATCCGACATCTGTAAGAGACTTACACTGTCGGATCTTAGGATGCAGTACCGCATCCGCCGCTGGGGCATTTCGCGTCGAAATGCCGCTTTGCGTATGCAAATGAGGACTTACGGAGATCCACAAAGCTTTTCAGCTTTGTTTTTTCTCCGTAAGTTTACGTTTGCATGCGTAAAATTAGGGCTGCTTTTACAAGGTGTAAACTGTTTACACCTTGTAAAAACAGACCTTTTTTTCGATCCCGGCGATTTTTTTTTAAATTAGATTTTTTTTTTTCGCCGTATCTTTTTTTTAACCCGTCGCAACTTTATTGTCCCGTCGCAATCCACAAAGCCCCGGCGTAACGTAATTTCGCGCGATGCACGTCGGGAAAATGACGTCACGAGCATGCGCAGTACGGCCGGCGCGGGAGCGCGCCTCATTTAAATTGTCATCGCCCCCTGGATAACAGGACCGCCTTGCGCCGGGAGAATTTAGGTTACACTGCGTGAAATTTCTAGGTAAGTGCTTTGTGGATCAGGCACTTAGGTAGAAATTTCCCGCCAGTGTAACTTAAATGGGAAAAATTAAGTTAGGCTACGATTTTGAGGATTTGGCCCAAGGTGCTCAATCTCAGCTTGTGGGAATGTGGGCTGAGTCATTAAAATCATTCCCCTTTGCTCATTTTAGCCATCAGTGCATTCAAAACCACTGGTGTACGCTACAGTAGTAGCCATAAATTTACAGAGTTGGTATTACCAACTTGCATACAGCTGTTTCTGGCTTCATAGCCCTCATCAGTGCAGGATATGGCTGTACTGACTTGGTGATATAGGGCTTGTAGGCCTGGGAAAATAGTGCAAATAGTGCAGCTATCAAAGTGTATTTCTACTTTTACAGCCAAGAATAATACCTACTTTATATTTGTTCCCACTCAAATAGCATAAATTAAAAAAAATTTGCTCCAGCAAAAAAACAAAAAATCTTACATCTCTTTGTTACGAGGAAGGCTAGGAAACTGTGTTTGCCATACTTAAATAGGATGTAAACCCTCACATATACCCAGGTGAAGTGAACAGCCTCAGATGATACACAGAGATTAAAAATCCTCTTTTATAAGTTTTACTTGTATATCTGTACTTGTATGTCTTCTCCCCTCTACACCCCTTCCAAAGTGCAGATTGTGTTAAAAATCTTTCTTTATCTATCAGCAGTACATAGAAGTGGGTGGAGAGACTGCAGTTACACTGTGTGACAGCTGACTTCTCAGAAGTGACTCATGCTGATAACAGGGGAACGAAGCGCCAGAGAGAAACGACACCCATAGCTTTGGAGAGAGATAAGTGAACACTACAAATATATGTGCTTTTCTCAGATTCCATTAAAAGTGAACAAAGCATATCCCTCTATAGTGTGTACTCATCTTAATTAAGAACACTAAAGCGTTTATTTACTAAAGCTGGAGAGTGCAAAATAAGTTTCACTTCTGCATAGCAACCAATCAGCTTCCAGGTTTTATTGCCAAAGCTTAATTGAACAAGCTGAGGTTAGAAGCTGATTATTTTCTCTGCAGAAGTGAGACTGATTTTGCACTCTCCAGTTTTAGTAATGGAAAAAGCACACCATTGTACTGTTCCCCCAAAACTCACAAGCCCTACACCATGGAGACAGTAAAGCGATTTCTTGCATTGTGTAAATTACATTTTAGGCCCCCAAGTACACTTGTAAATAGCGCCGCTACTGATTACATGCAGGAGACACCACAGGTGTCCAATTAGCTGCGGTTGCTGTCAGCCTACTATTGCTTTTAACCCCTGTTAGGTCTCACACGTGTAATCGTCAATGCCCCCTTGTCTTACTAATAAAAGAAGAGATGATGGTATAATTACCCAAAAGGCTAAATGCACAAGCCAGGATAGCCAGCAGAGCAGGAGTGCTTAGTCCAGCAGCTGACCCTGTGGTCATATGACAGGTTAGGACTTCTCCGCCTGCCTCACAGTGACATAAAGAGACCGTCAGGGTATCAGTACTGCTAAGTGGGGGATCTCCATTGTCTGTGATTTCTATGGGCACTAAAAATAAGTCCTTGTGAGATCTCCAGAAGCTGCTGTGCTTCACCAGAAGAGACGCGCTTCCATCTAGTGAGAAGAGAGGGATCAGAGGATAAATACTGGAGCGCATAGAAAGGGATATATTAATGGAGCATAGAGGGAATGGAAAAAAAGGACCATTATTTAGGGGTTGCTGATAAGCATACCTTTGTTGTCTTGTATAGTGAAGTTTCCATCAGATGCAGCAGCTGGACTTCGAATGGAGAAAACACCAGTCTCAACATCTGCATCTTTCACTTGGATAGTCTGGATGATCTTTGGGAACCCAGAGACAGAATAACAGTGTCATTAGTATGAAAACAGAAAACATTGTTTTGTTATACAATAGCATTATACCACTGCAGAGAAAGTAAATTCTAGCATACAAACTGCTCATTTGGTAGAGGTATACTTGTACTTTGTTCCCAGACAATTACAATCTATAGATTGCCATACTGAGATGAAAATATAATAAATGATTACAGTGTGAAAATTACAGGATGAAATAACTCTAGCGACAGTAAAACCTTGGATTACGAGCATAATTTGTTCCAGAAACATGCTTGTAATCCAAAGCACTCGTATATCAAAGCGAATTTCCCCAAAAGAAATAATGGAAACTCAGATGATTCATTCCACAACCATTTATTTATAAGTCTTTCCGTTTATAGTCCATATAAAAAGATTATAGCAATGTGATAACCATAAAATGTCCATCCACAAATGGAAGCCTCCACAAGGGGATTAGAAGCAAAATCCAGCAGGAGCTACAGAGTATAAAAGAGAAGAGAGGTGCCTCTAAAAGTAGCAATATGGTTACATTAAATTAAGGTACAACATTTAGCAACCCACCCACATCTTTGAAAATAAAAGATAGAAGCTGATTGCTTGTCATGCACAGCTGCTCCAGATTCTGTTTGCTCTAGTTTCGATGCATTCCCCTCATTGTATCTTTTTGCCGACCCGGAATCAACTGGTAAAACTTAACTTTCTGGGTCCCTGCGTCACTTTCTCCAGCCTATATGGCTGGGAAAGAATCTTCATTATATTCACTGGAGGACAGATGAAACATCAGGGGTATTTTAGACCTCTGGTGTCTCAATAAAGAGAACCGGTCAGCAAAAAATCATCACATAGCGGACGTTTAGTCCCCTATTTGATGTGTTTTTTTTTTAAAGTGTAATGCCGCGTACACATGTAAAAAAAAACGACGTTTTCAGCCTCTAGAAAAAACGTTTTTTTTCCCAAATTCATCATTAAAACGATGTTGCGCCCACACGATCGTTAAAAAAAATGCTCTAGCAAAGCGCGGTGACGTACAACACGTACAACTGCACTATAAACAGGAAGTTCCATTCGGATGACGCCACCCTTTGGGCTGCTTTAGCTGATTTTGTGTTAGTAAAAGACATTTTGCGCTTTTCTGTCTGTTACAGCGTGATGAATGTGCTAACTCCATTACGAACGCTAGTTTTACCAGAACGAGCGCTCCCGTCTCATAACTTGCTTCTGAGCATGCACGGGTTTTTCATGTCGTTTAAGCCCACACACGATAATTTTTTCAAACCCGAAAAACAACATAGTTTAAAACGTCGTTAAAAAAAGCAGCATGTTAGAAAAAATTTTTTTTCGTTTTTCAGAACCCCGAAAAATGAGGTGAAGCCCACACACGATTGTTTTAAATTACATTTTTTTAAAACGTTTTTTACATGTCGAAAAACGATCGTGTGTACGCGGCATTAAAACATTAAAGTTACACCCAAGTACATAATAACCCCCAAATTTTTTTGAGGCCCCCCACCCCCACATACATGCACATATAAACCTAAAAGTATGCATAGGGGGCACCTATACATTAAAACGTTATTTGTGATACACATGTTACTAATCACTGCCCAGTCCAGAATGAGAGCAATAATTCTAGCACCAGAGCTACTGCATAACTCTACACTGATGACCTGGAACCAGGAACCACGCTCACTAGGCGCTCCCAGCACACCCATGCTGCCATGGATTACAGCCAGTCACAATTTAATCCATCAAGAGTTGGTGAAATGAACTCCCAGTTTTGTGATCACTGCAATTGGCTTTTGCAGTAATCACGTGATTGGGAGCCCATCCCAGCGACTACCGATCTTACTGTTACTTTTTTCTTTTGATATATATTTTTTCTTTTTACAAGCCGAGTGACCCAGGAAGACATCACGTGTGATGAACACATGTCGGGCGGAGCTATGTGCTGATGCCATCGTGATCCATGTGACCCTGGGGTGCCTGTGTTCATATTTGAAAATTTGCTAGAAAATATGTTTTTACAAGCAAGATTGATGTTTTTAACTCTGTAAGTAGCTGATTGGCTTTTGTTATTTCAATAAACTGTCTGAATGATATCACACGAGTTCCCTTTTCTCCTTTATGACTTTTATTTTGGCTGCTTTGTTCCTGCCATGGTCTGTCTGAGCATGTTCACAGAGAGGGTCAGGTTCCATACTGGAAACTTCTCAGAAGAATTTCCCTTGCACGCCCCGCAGAGGCATATTAAGCCTGTCTGTTTAACCATCCTAGCAATAGGTGGTCTACTACATCTGGTAAGCGTCCCTGCTCACTGGGTGTGAAGTGCTGTTCTGTGAAGGCTCTGCACGATTACTTAGTGGTGGATTCCTTTAATTGAATTTGTTTATTCACAAGGACTTGCTTTATGAATTCATTCATCACAAGGACTTTTTTGCACATGTATTGTTTATAGTTGTTAATGTTATTTACACGCTGCACTTTTTTGTGTATTAGTAGCGCAATTTTTAGTTGTATACAAGCTGAACATACCTGACCAGGTTGTGCATTATCACATACATGTGGTTTATATACTTCAGCGAGTGTTGGAGGATTGTCATTGACATCTAGTACCTGGATGACAACGCCAACTTGTGACACCTGGGAGGGGCTGTCTGAAACAAAAACACAACACAGAGACACAACAAAGACACACAACGAAAAAGAAAAGAATACACCAACAGAGAAAACAAAACACACAACAGAAACATATAAAACAACACGATATATGAATACACAAAACAACACATACAACACAAAAAAAGAGAAATGCGTCAGTTTGTGAGTTTGAAGTGATGTACAACAAAATATTCCTATGAAGCTTGATACGTTTTCTAATTTAGCTACAGATGAAAATTTCTCTCTCGGAGGACAGATCAAATAGGGCTGACTGGCAGAGAGTCATACCTGACTTTACTCTGATCATAAAAGCAAGAACTACCTCAACCTTTCTCCATGGCTTAGGAGAGGTTTCTGACTGGCACATCCATATGAAAAGGAATGTTCCTTTTTTTCCTGTAGGGAAAGAGGTATGATCCCTAATTGATTGCAAATATCTAGAAGAAATGATATGCCCATACCTTTCCTGATTATCACTAGCAATGCTCTGACTGGTTGCATCACGTGCATATAAGGCGTAACTGTATAATACAACTGGATAGCCAGCCATTTTTATGTGGCTAATGCCATCAGATGCTTGGCTTGTTTGCCAATTGGACAAATTAACAGAATGAATCCCTCAAACTATGGGTTGTCTATCTAATAAAGAATCTAAAACTAGAATATTTGATAAATGATCTCACTCACCGTTCTCAGTAGCCATTACAGTAATACTGTGCTCTTTCTTGATCTCTCGGTCTAAGGAAGTACTTGTTCCAATTGTTCCATCTTCAGGGTCAATAGAGAAAAGCGCCTCAGGGTCAGAGAGGGGATCAATAGAGTAACTGAGAGGAAAATAAAGCATTAAGAAGAAATCTATTAAAAAAAAAATATATATTATTTGGAAACACTGTTGCTGACATAAAACAGGACACGTTTCTATGTTGCTTAAAGGAGAAGTATGGCCAAAGCCATGGATCACAGGAGTGAAGTTCATTCTGCACTCCTGTGACCCGTTTTCATCCAACAGCAAGCTAAAGCACGCTGATGTCACTCAGCTGGTCCAAGCGCTGGATCAATCCCAACTTTACAGACAGGATCCACCAAGGAGCATAGCCTGGCAGCTGGCTCAGCCTCTCAGTGAGCCACTGGGAGACAAAGCCAGCTCCTCCCACCCCCTGCACAGCTCAGCGCTCCAGTGAATGCTAAAGGGGCAAAGCAAAGAGCCGGTGACTACAGAGAGCAGAGAGTATAACAACATTTTTGAAATATTAGGTAAAGTGCAGAGGTCTTAGGAAACCAGTCAGATGGTTAGTGCTGTGTGTACCCCTGTAATGGAGATTTACCCTCTCTATTTGTCCTGATTACCTTTACTTCTGAAAAAGAAATTGAAAGAAAATCATTGATTTGGAGTTGTCCCAAGAACAGGAATAGAGGGCAAATCATCCAATGAGGGCTTTAGTTCTGGTGACAAGCACAGATTCTCTCACTTTTGAGGGATTTTTTTCTCCACTTCCTGCTTTGGCTTTGTGATGGAAATTAAAGGGAAATTTCCCCAATGAGATATAGATGGGCAAAAAAAGAAAACCTGACCAAATATTTTTTTTAAAAAGTATGGCCCGGATTCACAAAGCACTTGCGCCGACGTATCTCAAGATACGCCGCGTAAGTGCAAATATGCACCGTCGCATCTGTGCGCCGGACCCACAAACTAAGATACGCCTAAAAATAGGCTTCATCCTGCCGACGTTACTTGCCTACGCATATTTATATACTTGCGCATATTTAGGCTGGACGCATGGTGGCGCTCCCATTGATCAGCCATTCAAATATGCAAATGAGGAAAATACGGCGATTCAAGAACGTACGTGCGCCCGACGCAGGCTACGAGTGGTGCGCGTAAGTTGAACGTCCGGCGTAAAGTTAAGCCCCATAAAGGAGGTGTAACCCAGCAGCAGACATGCAAAGGTCTGCACCAAGTAATACAAGCCGGCGTATTTTACGTAGTTTACGTTGGACGTGAGTCTGGCTGGGCGTAGGATACGTTCATGGCGTAGGCAGTGATCCGGCGTATCTTAGGCAGTTGTTCCAACGTGGTTGTGAGCATGCGCAGGGGGATGCGTCCACGGCACGACGCATGCGCAGTTCTATAAACGTACTTGTCTGGCGCTCAGACCCTCATTTGCATGGTGTCACGCCTCATTTGCATGTGTTTACTTGGGTCAAGCCCAGTTCCACCTACGCCGGCCTGCGCCTTCGAAATCTACGCCACGCCGACGCAGCATGGGGAGCAATAGCTTGCTGAATGCAGTGCTTGCCTCTCTGCGCTGCGTCGGCGTAGCGCACAGGGGGATGCGCTGCGGCGGCGTAATGTGCGCCTGCTGTCTGTGAATCCGGGCCAAAGTATTTAGTTCTACTTTGAAGAGAACAGGTCATAACTGGGCGTTTAAAGAAATCTGAATATTCAGTTTTTTTTAATTATTAAAATTGTGCAGGTTCTGGTTTTTGTAGGTTCGTATTTGTCTTTGCTGAAAGAAACTGTCGTCATGGTAAGTAACATAGTTATACTTTGGTAATTAAGCCTGGGCATAAATAAAAAAACTTTAGATTGTAATGGCTGCATCCGCTTTCAGCGCTGTAAAAACTGTATGTAGTATCTACTATATACAGCATGCAGTGCTCTGTTCAGGCAGTGGTATAGGGTCTTCCCATCTGCTGCAGGAACAAAATCAGTTGGGCTGAGTGCTGCCTTGTATTTTATCAGTGCTTGACTGAGGCAGAGACTTTGATTTCATCCACCTACCTTGCCACATCAGGCAATCAGAGGAAGCCTTGTACTTATCGATAAAATACAAAGCCTCCTGTGAATGGCTAAGCAGAGCTCAACCCAACGTGATTTTGTTCCGGGAACAGAATGGGAAGTCCGCATACCACTTTAGGAACTTAGGGGCAAATCCACAAAAACCTAGCCTAACTTAACTTTTACCATTTAAGTTAAACTGGCGGAAAATTTCTACCTAAGTGCCCGATCCACAAAGCACTTACCTAGAAATTTTCGGCCGTGTAACTTAAATGTCTCTGGCGCAAGGCGGTCCTCTTCTGCAGGGGGCGATGACAATTTAAATGAGGCGCGCTCCCGCGCCGGCCGTACTGCGCATGCTCGTGACATCATTTTCCCGACGGGCAGCGCGCAAAATTACGTTACGCCGGGCTTTGTGGATTGTGACGGGACAATAAAGTTGCGTCGGGTAAAAAAAAATTACGCGCCGAAAAATAAAATTCAAAATTTAAAAAAAATCGTGGCGCTCGAAAAAAAGGTCTGTTTTTACAAGGTGTAACTAGTTTACACTTTGTAAAAGCAGAACTAATTTTACGTATGCAAACGTAAACTTACGCAGAAAACACAAAGCTGAAAAGCTTTGTGGATCTCCGTAAGTCCTCATTTGCATACGCTAGGTGGCATTTCGACACAAAATGCCCCCAGCGGCGGATGCGGTACTGCATCCTAAGATCCGACAGTGTAAGTCTCTTACAGATGTCGGATCTTCTGCCTATCTTTGGAAAACTGCTTCTGAGGATCAGTTCCAAAGATAGGCACAGGGATACGCAGGCTCAACAGCAGTTCCGCCTGCGTATCCCTTTTGAGGATTTGGCCCATTAACCTGTATACTGTATGTGCAGTGGTTGCAACAATTAGTAAAGGAAATTGTTTGGGCCAAACAAAATATTTAAAATAACAGAAAATCTGGAGTTAGGCTTTAAAAATAGACCAGTTGCTGGTTCTAGCCATATTCAATCTCACAGCATCTCTTATAATAACAAATATATCATCTTGTAGAAATGGTTTGAAACAAGTGTTCTCAGATAGCAAAAATGCGTATCATCATTGAAGGAATCTTCAATTTTGAGATCTTTTCAATAGCCTAAAGTCACAAACACAAGAGCTGCCTATAGATTGGCAGATTTATTTTTCATAATATGTTTTTACATTTAAACCAACACTCATAAATTGTTGCCATGGCACAAAATACTGTTTTGTGTGATTTATTTGAGCACTCTCACATTGGTGGTCCCCTCCTTCAATTCTGCATACAGTATACTGAACCAAAGAGGACTGAATGATCCGATTATGTCAGAGCTTTTTCTTAAGCTCAAGCAGAAGCCAGCCCTTCTGTGTATAGAATATGCAGTTCTCACATCAGTCAAAGTAAAGTCTCTAATGTAAGTTGACTGTAAGACAGCGTAAATAATCAGATTTATAGTATCAGTGAACACATATTAGTGCAGCATTGTAAGTGCACAATTTCAGCTCAGGTTAAAACCTGCAAGGTTCCGCAAATGCAAAGCATGCCTAAAGAGACCCTGTCACCAGACCATTTATTTTAGTAAAAAATCTACCAATAAGATTTCATTTGCAATTAAATTATTTTATGCATTGTATTTACCTGTAAAAGCCCTGTGAAGGCATCCAAAAGCTGCTGGGCACCGCTATTTGGATAAGATGTCAGCAGCCCCTACAGACTCATAGCTGTCACTCAAATGACACACTGGGGTTGATTTACTAAAACTGGAGCGTGCAAAATCTGGTGCAGCTCTGCACAGAAACCAATCAGCTGTCAGGTTTTTTCTTGTCAAAGCTTAATTTAACAAGCTGAAGTTAGAAGCTAATTGGCTACCATGCACAGCTGCACCAGATTTTGCACTCTTTAGTTTCATGATATCAATTCCATTATAGTTTTTCCCCTCCAGCTACATAAAAGATATTGTAAGGATGTGAAGGGAGGGGCAGAGGAATTAGGCCAGCAAAGGCAGTAATTAAATAGAGGAGAGAGGTTATGATGTGCAAGGAAGGAGGGGGAACTGTGGCTTTGATAGGGTAAAGACGTCCTGGAGTGGTCAAATTCTCTTGCACATTGCAAGTAAATTAAGAAAAAAGCAATAGAACGAGAAACACTATACAAGTAAGCATTTTTTCTGTGTTTTGGCATTCATTTTTAAAGGTTGGTGACACGGTCTCTTTAAATCAACTCTAGTACCAGGGTTACTTTAATGGTACCTAGGGTTGCCACCTCATCCCTTTAAAAAGGAACACATCTGAATTACACAGATTCTGAGGCTAATTTAATGCAGATAAGGCACCAAGTGAGTTTAATTACCACCTTAATCAGCCACAGAACCTGTGTAATTCAGATGTGTTCCTTTTTAAAGGGATGAGGTGGCAACCCTAATGGTACCTCTACCAGTAGCATATAGATTGCTTCAATTGGCTTTCCTGACGTTCTCTTTTGGCCACTGAAAGCTAAGATAAATTCTTGGCACTTCAGGATACTGGGAGTATGTAACCCACTCCACTTTTTTCTATGTGACAGCAATGGTATGGGGCAATTCATGAGTTTAGCACCCAGCTCTGTATAATGGCAAGGAGAAAGCTCTTGGCCACGTGTAAGCTCAAGGGTGTGACTTGGAGCTCATACGGGATTTCTTGTCTTTGTTTTCAGTAGCCAAATAGAGCTGTGGGTAATAAATAGATAGGTAAGCATGTGCAGCTGGTGGGGCAGCCATTAAAGTGAACCCATGCTTTGTTTGGGCACAGGTTAACTATAAAGGTCTTAAAGTATAGCTAAAGGAACAAATCTTTTTTTATTGTTGGATAAAGTGGAGAGGGATCTGAACACCTGTCAGTTTTTATTGCTGTCTGTGCCCCTGTTAAGGAGAGTCACCTTCTCTGTTTACCAATATTGTTGAAAGTAAAGAAAATCCCAAATTTTGGGTTGCCCCCAGAAAAGTAATAGGGGGGAAATCTTCTAATTGGGACACTAGTTCTGGTGACCTGGGGGTCCCCAAGGAATTCCCGTAATTTGCAGAGATTGCTCTTCACTTCCTCTTTGGCTATGGGACAGGGAGTGAAGGGAAATCTCTGCAATGGAACACAGATGGTGAAAAAAAAACCCTCCCTTGCTTACAAAAGTTTTGCCTATAGTTCTACTTTAAGTTCAATCAGTCAATACATGAACAAAAAACCTTGGTCTGTAGAGGTATGTTGCTTGTTGATCATGGCACTAGGTGATCATTTTTACAACAGGCAAGTATGTTATTTTAATGAATAGACTTATCACTTGCTTTATGGGATCCATGCAAAAGCAACTATTCTAGGGCCATTAATTACAATATTTGATACGTACCCTAAAGAAGTAGACACTATACATTAGTTATTAACCTAAATGGATGCTGGTCAGATTTCAAACTGTATGAACAAGTTTGATACTAAAATTCATTATTTGTACAGTATCATGTGGTCAGTAAGTCATTAGCCTTCATGTATTGCTACAAATGTTGTCCATGAAGCTTACGTGTACGTTTTTTTTCTTAATATATAAAAATGCTTCATATATGCTAATGTAATTTAAACATTGCTGGACATTTATATAATTTACCTTATAGATCTGCTTTGTAAGTCAGGGTCTCTAGCTTCGACCACCCCTACAAGAGTTCCAGGAGGGAGGTTTTCCTGAACATTTAGGATATACGGGTCCTGGGAGAAATATGGTGGCTCGTTCACATCTCCTACTGTTACTCTTACTGTTGTGACATCTTTAAAAGGTCCACGGCGAATATATTGAGGATCAATAACAGTGTTCATCACTTCCACACGGAATGTGAAGGACCGGCGTGACTCAAAATCTAGAGGCTGGAAAAATGAAAGATTAGACAGAAAGGGAAGTTACCGTAGAAAAACTGGATACTCAGGCATGTAGGTTGGACTATGCACAATACACTTTTTTATGGTATCAGTTAGTTCTCAGTCCCTTTAGTGCTGCAGATTAAAACGGTATTAAACCCCAAAATAAAAATGTATTACGTATATTGCAGCTTACCAATCCTTAGATGTGGTGGCTGCACCTCTCTTTTTTTTTTAGTCCCTTTCCCTTTATTTTTACCTGGTGATCCTGCCAGTAAATCTGTTATTTTTCAACTTCCTTTAGCAGACCATTTGTCCAGCAAAAGTAGCATTTAGAAGGTTGAGACAAACCTTTTAACATTAACCGGTGTGCTTCGTTTTTATTCATTTGTTTAAAACCCTTATAACAAAAGGAAAAACAAAATTGTGTCTGTAACTGCCTAAAAGGTGTTAACAGGAGTTTGGGTTTAACTTGTTAGGCAGGCCATACATTATTCAATTTTTTTCCCATAAGCCATGAGTTGAAGTAAAGAAGATTGCTCGATTACCCCATCAACACAGTCAGTGTTGATGGGGGAATTCTACCCACTGAGCTATTATATTCTGACAGTGGGAGGTTTCCTAGCCATCAAAATACAACGATCACTGCCAGCCAGTATAACCTCTGGCAGTAATCGAACTAAAAAAATCCAACAGGCTGGTTGTACTGAAGTCGATCGATCGACTCAACCAGCCTGACCATAGACTGCCAGTTCCTGCTGAACCAGCCAAATTTTGATCCATCTATGGCAAGATTTAGTCAAGTCCATCTGGTGCATCTAACATTATCCTCCCCCTAAAATTATCATAATACTGTCCCTGTGGACAGTATTATGATAATTTTAGGGAGAGGATAATGTGTGTCTTTGTTGCTCCTCTATCCAGAATGGAGACACCCTAATCTAGGAAGTGTGTTACTGGCCTGGATCACTAGTTGAAAATAAAGGGAAAAAATATAAGAAAATACAAATGCAGCCACCACATTTATTGATCAGTAAGCTGCAATATAAAACATATTTTTAGGTTTAACACGACTTTAAGGTGAGTTTGAACTACCACCATTTGTTTAAGAGGCCAGATAAGCTCAGGCTGGAAGGTGGGAACATTTGTGTTTTCTCTCTGCTTAAAGTGAACATTAAAAAAAATTTAAATAAAATCCTACATCCTGATTTATCCAACTGGACATATTATTAAAAAAAGAAATGCACCCATGGGGTGTCAGTCTTACCTTTTGTACTCTAAGAATGCCATCTTGACCCACAGCATCTACCATTACAGTGAAGGTGTCTCCAGCATCACCATCCAAAATACTATATGACATTTCTGCATTTTCACCAATGTCTGGGTCATATGCTCTCAGTCGGCCAATCAGAGAGCCAGGAACAGTGTTCTCTAACACAGTGAACTGGTACAGGCCTGTGAAAAAAATAGATTGAATCCTTTGATGCCCCAGTCCTTAATTTGATGATTATTGCTCCTAATGCTTATTTAATTATCTGGTAACCCAGTATATTTTAAAGCATTTCAAAGATGTAACTAAGTAAACTATCCAAAATCCAAAATTATCAAATCTAGGACCTCTATAAAGGTAGAATTCAGCATATTTAGGACGTTTTTGACACAGTTCTTAAAATGTAACGTCATGCTAGACTAGGTAGGGAAGTCGGCTGAAGCATTTATAGTCTAAGTTTCACTTTTTATAATAAATAGAAGCATTTTCTAATGTCTTTTATGCCCAAGCCATGCCAGTATGCTTATCTCCCACTTACTTAGTCCATGGCAGCTGTGAATCTTCATCCCTCTGTTCAAATTTTTAAAAACTTCACTCTGAGCCCATCACTTCCTGTATCATCATGTGACCATCCCGGAAACTTCATATTACATCATGCACTGTCTTACTGCATCACAGAATGATTTTATTTCCACCCACTTTCCTACTTTTTCCTTTAAGGTGGCCATACAATTTGTACAACCTGCTTTAAATCTACTATTTGCTATGTAGTGCAAAGGCTTGCCTGATTTGATACAAATTGAATAGATTGTTCAGGTGGGTCCTCCTATTCTATAGCTTTGGTAAATCTAAAGGATATTGTACAAAGATTGTACAATCAGATTGCATAGTGCATGGCCAGCTTTATACAAGTACATGGGAGAGAGTGGGCGGAGACACTCAGCTGTCATAGGCCCGGATTCACAAAGCACTTGCGCCGACGTATCTCCAGATACGCCGCGTAAGTGCAAATATGCGCCGGACCCACAACCTAAGATACGCCTAAAAACAGGCTTCATCCCACCGACAAAACTTGCCTACGCCGGCGTAGAGTGGGCACATATTTACGCTGGATGCATTTGGCGCTCCCATTGATTTCCTATTCAAATATGCAAATGAGGGAGATACGGCGATTCACGAACGTACGTGCGCCCGGCACAGTGTGCGTAAAGTCATACGTCCGGCGTAAAGTTATGCCCATAAAGGAGGTGTAACTCAGCAGCAGACATGCAAAGGTCTGCACCAGGGAACACAAGCCGACGTATTTTACGTAGTTTACGTTGGACGTGAATATGACTAGGCGTAGGTTACGTTCACGCCGTAGGCAGTGATCCGGCGTATCTTAGGTAGTTGTCCTGATGTGATTGTGAGCATGCGCACTGGGATGCGTCCCCGGGACGGCGCATGTGCTGTTCATTATACGTATCTGTCTGGCGCTCGGCCCATCATTTGCATGGGGTCACGCCTCATTTCCATGGCTCTCGCCCACTTCCACCTACGCCGGCTTACGCCTAGGAAACCCAGCACAGTTTTGGGAGGAAGTGCTTTGTGAATTCCATGCTTGCCTCTCTGCGCTGCATCGGAGTAGCGTATATTATTTGCGCTACGGCGGCGTATTGTGCGCCCGCTCTCTGTGAATCCGGGCCATAGTCACCATTCACACGGCTCACATTTTTTGGCACGTTCTTCCTGCGACATGCATAGAGCTGCCCTACATGCAGCGAAATAGCTCAAGGAACACTCTGGCTTGTTGTAGTTTGCGTGGTTTTTACTGAGCATTTTGCCACGTTTGTTGCTTGTTTTATACTTGCCAAAATGCGTGTTTGATTTAGCATTAGGGGTGCCATTGACAATTAATGGAAATCTATACAATCTGATTGTACAGTTTCTGTACAAGCCCCTTTAGATTTATCAAGACTATATATTAGGAGGACACACCTATCTATCCAATCACTCTGTATCCAACCAGGCAGTCTCTTGAACTACATAGTTAATGGTGGATCTAAAGGAGATTGTGCAATCATTTTGTATAGTGTATGGTGAGCTTTACAGACTTCCAGGGACACACTTCTCCTGTTTTCAATACTACAGCTCTGCTCCACATCAGCTGTTATGTGATTGCTCAGCTCCTGCACAATCTGACAAATGAACGATCTATGCAAAATGAAAGTAAGGTACAAAATAATTGATCAACAGAGGAAAACACTGGGTATGTATTGAGGGAGATTGATGCTCACTGACAATGTCTGCATGTAATTGCAGAGGAGGGTGGGAACAATCTCCTAGAGAGGGAGGACTTATGCAGGGTGTGTGTTAGTGGAGTCAGCTGCTGAACTACTTCCTTCTAACAGTTTTCACGTTCCAAAGGACTAATACCAGGAACTAATGGAGGAGCTTTCTATAGGAGATACTGAAGGCTGAGGTGATTCCTGCTTTAGAATATAGAGAAAGCTTTTTCTTTTCTGCAGCAGAGGTACATTTATGGTATATTGGTACATAGAGAAGCTGGAGTTTATAAAAAACTTATAGCTGGATTCAGGTAGGGGCACGCATCTTTGCGGCGGCGTATTTACACTACGCCGCCGTAAGTCAGAGAGGCAAGTACTGTATTCACAAAGTACTTGCCTCCTAAGTTACAGCGGCATAGCGTGAATAGGCCGGCGTAAGCGCGCCTAATTCAAATGAGGATGTGGGGAGCGTGTTTTATGCATATTAACTGTGACCCGACGTGATTGACGTTTTTTACAAACGGCGCATGCACCGTCCGTGTACATATCCCAGTGTGCATTGCGGCAAAGTACGCCGCAAGGACGTATTGGTTTCGACGTGGACGTAAATTACGTCCAGTCCTATTCACGGACGACTTACGCAAACAACGTAAAATTTTCAAATTTCGACGCGGGAACGGCGGCCATACTTAACATTGGCTACGCCACCTAGGGGGCATCTTTATCTTTAGGCGGCGTATCTCTTACGGAAAAGGCGTATCTTTACTGCGAAGGGCGCACGTACGTTCGTGAATAGGCGTATCTAGTTATTTACATATGTTACGCCGAACTCAATGGAAGCGCCAGCCTAAATATTGCACCCTAAGATACGACGGCGCAGGCTGTCGTATCTTAGATAGGTTTAAGTGTATCTCAGTTTGAGAATACACTTAAACTTAGGACGGTGCAGATTCCAAGTTAGGTCGGCGTATCTACTGATACGCCGGCCTAACTCTCTCTGAATACACCTATTAGCCTGTAAGATACAGTATGTCAACCCACATTAGTATGTGGCTGAATTTATTCAAGACCTCCAGTGGCAGACATATTTGTGCTGACTGTGCAGCTGCACAAGAGATTTTGGGGCCCATTTATAATAGATGTGAAACAGATGGGTGTTGAGAGCCCCCCCCCCCCACACACTGTCAAATAGACTTGGAAATAGCTCTCATTGAAGTATTTTTTACTTGATCACTAGATAAATTGAAAGGTCACAAAACTGGACTATCACATTAGATTTCTGATGAGTACCACTAAAGACCATGTTATAAATTGAGACCACCTTACTTATTGGGAACCAAATGCGGGATATGCATGCATTGAAGATTACTTTCTTGGCCTATTAAGAGAGGGCCTTCTGGGACTAGGCAGTAATCAACAAATAGCAAGATTTACATTTGTCAGAATTTCCAGATGGCCAGTCCAAGCCCACAGGCTTATTATTTCTTAATTGTATAATTTAAACCTGTTTATGTATATGTATAAATAAAATAGAATTAGGAGAAAATTCCCAGGCTGGTTTGCTATAGCAAGGTTTTACGGGTTGGAATTTACAACAGAAAGCACAAACACAGCAGCTAAGCTTAAGATAAAGTGCTTTAATTCCTTTTATTGGCATAATCAGAGCTACTTCAGCCACTGGCTAAGTCACACTAGTCAGGGTGTAAGCAAGGAAAACACTGCCTATAAGGTTTTGATATTACATATAAGTTCCACAATTGGAACTTAAAGTAAAAACATTTTTTTGAAGCAAGCTTTATGTGCTGTCACAACCCTATGTACTGTATATGGTTTGAGCTGCCATGCTTCTATTGCTGACAAGGGAAGATATCAGATTGTCAGTAAGGGTAACAATCCTACTAATCTTGTCTGCTAATGTTCCATAAAGTTATACATTCATAATTCACATAATGTGAACTAAAAATACATGATGACATAAAAGTTCAGTACACTTACTTTGAGGAAATTTGGGTGGATTGTCATTTACATCTGTTAAGGTGACTGTAACTGTGGTGGAGCCTGAGAGACCTCCTACATGGCCTCCCATATCCTTAGCCTGGATGACAACGAGGAATTCATCTTGGGTCTCACGGTCCATATTTGGGATAGCAGTGCGGATCACACCTGGAGAAACAGTTATGTTTTAACAGATATTACTATGTCTAAAAAACTAACAGCCAAAGCCCTTTTTAAAGACTTTAGAAGAGTAAATACTTTTGCCAAGTTTTTATTGCATTACATGACCTTTCTGGGGAGATTTCACCGTACTTCCTTTGCCTGTGACAATAAGACAAGAAATCAGGGGAACAGTTGTCACCAACCCAGGAAGACACAGACAGTAACAATAACTACTAAATAACCCTTCCCGACAGAAAGCGATAGGTTTGCACACTGCAGTAAAATCAACACAGTGCTTATTTCTCTTCCCCGTCTTTCCAAAATAAAAAATAAAAAGTTTTGCCTGGAGTTGAGCTTTATGGTAAAAAAGAAAAGACAAAAGCAATAACATACCATACAGAGCAGGTATATTTCTTAAAAAAAAAAACATTGGGCAGATTTGTGTATGTGCGTATATATATATATATATATATATATATATATATATTTATATATATATATATATATATATATATATATATATATATATATATATATATATATATATATATATATATATATATATATATATATATAATTTTCTTTTTTTTTACATGAAAACATATATTAACATATAGTAAACATATAAGATTGCATTAGACAATATTTCAACAATAATTTCAACCAACATTCACCCTATATTAACCAGTTAGTTTATCAAGTATTTATTGATTCCATCCATTTATCACAGTGGTTTTTGACAACAGTTTTCAAATACGATTCACCCATTGGCAATATTATCAAACAAGATTCACCCATTTGAAAATGTAATCAAACAAGATTCACCCAACATCGGTTTTTCAATAGGAAATTACTTTACGGTACTATTCATCCTGTTTATTATTCAGTGAATGTAACTTCCTTCTGAATTTCACCAAACATTCACCTATTTTTTACCTTATTCACCCTGTTCCTGGATTGGAAGTAGATAATGTATCTTTAAAAATGCTTTGTGTTTCTAAAAATACAGCATCTCCCCGCTCCTAGAATGAATGAGCCACCTATGACAGGCATGTTGGTCTTGTATCCTCATATTAAGGGAGCTAATACTCCCCTGATATGCTGGTATCAGCCCTTCAACATTTGGGGGGTGCTTCTTGGGGGTCCAGGAGGTGGTATTCGCAAACAGAAGGCCAATGCTTCACCTGTCTGCTATCCCCATGGAGGGGGGGGGGGGGCAAGTAGATGGTCAGCATTAAACTGGTTTTAGGGGTCCCTTGGATCTCTAACCAATCCACTAGTGTTTGCATGTTAGTGAAAATTGTAAAAAATAAATAAAAAAAAGACACCACACACAAATAAACTTATATTATTCCCCTTTTAAAACATAAAACTTTAGCTATGCCCCTGAGCACATAATATCGTGCCTAGCATGGGTATCAGCATAGGAGAGGGGCTGAATGCTTGCAGCTCTCTTGCTATGGCAATATTAACCTACATGCATTTTTTTCAAAATGTTTATTTCTTTTAAATATTACATTAACCCTCCTAGTGGTAAAGCACTACACAGCCTTCACCATTTCAGCACCAAGGAAAGCATGCAGGCAAATTAATGAAAGAACATTCCTATTAACAAGATTCATCCAAAGATTCATTCCTTCAAAGACCTGTGCATAAGTGAAAAATAACTGCTACAGTACTACCAATATTCATCCTAGCAAGATTTGATCTAACACAATTTTCCCAGTGAATACATAATACAAAGGACTAATCCTAAAGGAAATGCTTGGTGAATCCTATCAGATCTAATTTTATAATTAATAAGCTTGTACCAGAATATAATTCAGTTGTGCGTAGAATTCAGTATTTAAACAAATTAACACTAAAATGCATACAGAATAGTGCATTTTTTTAATTATTATTATTACGCTACTTAAGCATTGTAAACCCAGTACAATTGTTATAAAAGAGTACCAAATAAGGACAATAATTGTTCTGAGAAAGCCATTAAATTTAAGAAATACTTAAACACCATGAAAGTTAAGAGTAATACGCCTGGCAAGAATAATAAATCAGGCATATGGTAATTATTTTATACCAGTGTATCTGGGGTATCACACCACCTCCCCCTCACTTTCAGAAATGTATTTGAACATCTTATGTTTTTAAATTTCATCTCCTCATTAGGCAGTATGCTATTAATTAGACTTTTCCATAGCTTAAGAGAACTGGATATCAGATTAATATGATGTAATACTATGGACTTCCTCGCTATGAACGTTTCCCTTTTTAAGTGTACCCTGGTGTGATGTTGCCAAGTTTGCAAAGACAAAAGCAAGAGCAGGCTTGGAAACCTGAATACCACTCTTGAATTTATAAGCTAATAAATGGATACCAGCTTCTAATAATCTGAATATTTCTGAAAAATATAGTAAAGCATTTTCCATCTGAAAAATGCTTTACTGGTGGACATACACTTTTTAAAGAAAGAATAAATACCTCTGAAATATTAATTATATATTAGTCACACAAGCGCATTCACTGAAAGGTACCTGTTTGTGGATCCACAGAGAAGTATGGCTGCCCTTCCAGCACAGTGTACACAAGTCTGGCACTGTTGCCATATGTTGGGTCATCAGCATCGCTGGCTGTCACTTGGATCACAGAGGTCCCTGTGAGATTCAGTTTGATTAATTTTTATCAGCAAGCTTCACTTACATAAACATGCATCTAGTAGTATCCAAATATCAGTACGCCATTTCCTATTATACAGTACAATTATGGCCACAAATATTGGCACCCCTGCATTTCTGTCAGATAATGCACCACTTTACCCATAAAATTGTTGCAATTATGCCCAAAATGACTGGACAAAATTATTAACACCCTCAATTTAATATTTGGTAGCACACCCCTTGGAAAAAATAACTGAAATCAATCGCTTCGCTTAAGAAGGTGGACGAGATCAGCTACATGGAGGATCTAGTCCTCTCTGGCCAACAAAGGCAGGAAGCATATACCAAAACCTGGCAGATCTGGAATATGTTTAAATATTCGGAAGAGGGACAGTCCCTAAGAGAGCAGGACTGACCTCTGCCTTGAGACATGAGAAACATTAATAATTTATCGACCCTCAGAAACCCACTATGTAACTAACGCCCGTGAAGGGCGCTTTGGGACACCCTTGCCTGCGCAGCACCCCCCCCCTCTCTCCTCCCTTCTCTTCCCTCTACTTCTCCCCATCTCTCCCCCTTCACCCCCACTAAGCCTCCACCCCATTCCCTTGCAGAAAACTCGGAAAATGGAGGAGGAGGCTGGTCCTCCCGGGCCCTTAATCTTGATCCACATCCACATATAGATGGTTACGCCCACTAAAAGGGAAAAAAAAAAAACAGAGATGACCTGTCGGGACTGCCCAGAGTAGAATACGGGGGAATAGTTATGGCTCCCAGGCTTTTAGGCTCCTGTTGCCATCCTTGGAAGGCAGGGACCCTACAGAGACCAGTTACTGATAAGAGCCGAGTGAAACGCCTTACCGTTACGTTGTCTTACTGTCTCCCTATGTTCATGTATTGATATTGATGACTCTGTTGGACTGTATGTATATGTTGTGGTCCAGCTCGGACCGGCCCCTCCACTTATTTACAAATAAAAAAAATTGAAAAAAAGAAATCAATCGCTTCCTGTAACCATCAGTGAGTTTCTTACATAGCTCTACTGGAATTTTGGACCACTGTTTTGTCAACTGCTCCAGGTCTCTCAGATTGGGAGGGTTTCTTTTCCCAACTGTTGTTCTGAGATCTCTCCACAGGTGCTCTATTGCATTTAGATCTGGACTCATTGCTGGCCAGTTCAGTACTCTCCAGCGCTTTGTCTTAAAGTGGATGTAAACCCAAAAATATATATATATTTTTTTGGCTGGTACAATGTATAGTATAGGATTTCAGATCATCTGTGCCCAGTCTTGCCATAAAGAGTTAATCCAGACAAACAAAGAAAACCCTGTCAATTTTTCTTCCCTGTTGTGAATGACAGGTGATTTACATATCTCATGCAGGAGCCTGAGACAGACATTAGGTTTTAATTCCCGCTCCCACTCCTTTCTTCTGCAGCTCTCCCAGGATTGGCTGTTCCACACCTCAGCATGATTGGGCATGCTGAAGTCATGTGGTTACTGTTCTGGGATTTGACTGGATGTTAGTGATCATAGCAGAATTTAGTGTAAGAAATACACAGGAGAAAATGCATGCTGACAAGCGGAGTGGAGAGGAGGGCGGGGAGTCTACTGACATCACGACTCCACACACCGAGCTCCAGGCAACAGACCCACCCACAGAATATGTAGTTTTTCACATCTCATAACAGACAGAGGGGAGACATTTGACAGGTAAGGATACATGCAGAAGGCATGTATATCCTTATAGATAACCACAATGGCAGTAGTTTCGAAAGAATGACAGTGGGTTTACATCCACTTTAAACCATTTCTGGGTTCTTTTTGACATGTGCTTTGGGGCTGTAGGACTCATGACCTCTGACAGAGCCCCATACTTTCGGACACTGGGCCCTACATTGCACCAAGAATTCTCTGGTAGTCTTCAGATTTCATATTGCCATGCACACAGTTAAGACATCCAGTGCCTAAAGCAGCAAAGCATCCCCAAAACATCAGTGAACCTCTACCATGTTTGACTGTAGGGACTGCATTCTTTTCTTTAAAGGCTTTTAAAGGTCTCATTTCAAAAAAGCTGTAATTTTGTTTTGTAGATCCACAGCACATTCAAAAGTTTTGGCAAACTCCAATCTGGCTTTTTGATGTTTCTGTGTTAGCAGTGAGGTCCTCCTGGTTTCCCCGACCACAGTGTTCCTTTTGATTCTGATGGCGTCGTATACACAGTTATACACAGTTGTACCCTGTGCTTGAAGGTCAGCTTGAAGTTGTCTGGAAGTTGATCGAAGTTCTTTATTCACCATTCGAACAATTCTTTGTTGCAACCTTTGATAAATGTTTCTCTTTTGTCCATGTCCAGGGAGATTAGTTACAGTGCAACAGGCTGTAAACTTCATGACAATGTTGCGCACAATGGACACAGGAACATTAAGATCTCTGAAGATGGACTTGTAACCTTGAGATTGTCCATGCTTTTCCACAATTTTTGTTCTCAAATCCTTAGACAATTATTTGCTGCTCAAATTTTCACCATTTTAACTGGATGTCGGTGTGATTTCTATATTGTCAGCACCTGTTAATTGATACAGTTGAGTTTAATTACAAATTACAGGTGCATCACAAACTTGGAATTCAGTTTTTTCTTCAAATTTCTGTCTATTTTTGGAGTTTTGCGAGGAATGTGTCAGATTTTGCTTTTAGTTTCTCCACTTCTTTTGTGTCATACCAATACAAATAAAAGAAATAAACCTGACAATGCCTAAACATTTGTAATTGCAACAATTTTCTGGGCGAAGTGGTGCATTATCTGATAGAAATATAAAGGTGCTAATATTTTTGCCCATAACTGGCCATACTGTATCATCCACTACAACTTCTTCATAGTAATTGGATTTGATTTAAAAAAGTAATTTTGGGTAAACTGAAGTGTCCGCACTGGAAGATTTTTCCTCTATTCCTGTTCTTTTGACAGTTAAAAATGCAGAATTTTCCCTCAGATTCTATTTCGGTGACATTAGTAACCAGGACAAGTAGAGAGTGCAAATCCCTCCAGTGTAGAAATAGACAGCAAGAAAAATGTTTTAGAGTTTCTAACACCTGACAAAAATATTTTAGCTTTAGAAAGATTTAAGGGCAGAATCATTCTAGGCTGGAAATACACTATAGCTTTTCATATGAACGTTCTTACAAAAAAAAAATCTCACCAGTACATTCAATAATACCTTTAGAGACTTGACATAGGTACTTCAATTTTGATTCTTTACATTTTTGGAAAGAATGTAATTTCCCAAAGGAAAATCATTATACATTGTTAGAAATGCATTCGTTAAAGAAAATTTTTCCATTTCTGATCCTTCGAATTTTGTCGTCACTGCAGTTGAAAATGAAAGTCAACTTGACCCCACTAACTATTAAAAAAGTTTAATGAATGCTTCGAAAAAAAATGTTTTTAACAAGATTCTGATAATGTTTGGCCAGCTTTAGACTTAATTTGCTGTAATTGAAAAATAAAATGCGGATATATTTGAGTAGGCTATATCTCCATCCTGGTTCTATACGGGTAAGTAAGGTCTTGCTGCCGTCATAGAACACTGGAACACTGAAACCACACAAAAGATACAAAGGGAGCACCGACCTAATGTATTATCCTAAGACCAATTGTTTATGATTGTAAAAAGTGGTAAGAATTATACTCGCAAAATGGCTATTGTATAAAAGCTCATCACATAATCCAGCATAATTCAATACATAATTCATCAACTCATGTGACAGAGGTAGAGGCTAGTCCTAGCCTATTGGATCTTCATCTTCTGTCACATGAGTTGATGAATTATGGATTGAACTATGTTGGATTATGTGATGAGCTTTTATACAATAGCCATTTTGTGAGTATAATACTTAAATTTTTTTACTATAATAAATATTTGGTCTTAGAATAATGCACTAGGTCGGTGTGCCCTTTGTTTATTTTGTGTATATATTTGTGGATTTGAGCATCCTTAACAATGAAAACGTTTATCCAATCGCTGTAATTGCCATTGTATGCAATTGTTGTACAATCGCTACTATAACCTCACAAGTGATCTGGAAATTTAACAATCACATCTTGGCCATAGTAGTTGTAACAAACCTGTATAATCCATGTGTGTTACTATAGCAGGGCGCCAAATAAAAAATCTTCTTTTCAGTTATTCTAGAAAAAATGTAAGCACAAATATGTTTTGTCCTGTTTCGGTTTAATCATCTCTTCCTACCCTCTTTGGACTTTAGTTGTCAACACAGTTTGCAGATCTCTTTTATCTGTTATCTAAAATCAACAGTTCTGCACTAAATGTTGTGTGAATTCATTGCCCCTTCTCTCTAGCAAACTGTCACTTTCATAGAATGAGTAATTATCACTGGCATGTCTGCAATGTGAAGACATAAATCTTTGGCTTCTAATATTCCCATTGCTCAATACATGTCTCAATATAAAGACCTCAGGTTCCCCCCTCACCTACGTTGGACATCTCTGGCACAGAGGCCCGGTAGGGAGGGTGCAGGAAAACAGGGGGGTTGTCATTAATGTCTTGCACCTTGATGATGAACTGAGAGGGGGGCTCAAGTGGTCGGAGGGTAACCTTGTCCACAGCTTGTGCCAGTAGAATATATTCCTCCTTTTCTTCCCGATCCAAGGACTTTGTTACATGGATATTGCCAGTTTTGTCATCAATAACAAACACAGAACCAGCTCCCTCTCCAGTCAGGATATATTTGGCCCGTCCTTCCCCTCGATCAATATCTGTGTGAAGCTGTAAAGCCATAATACAAGTTACATAAGTTACATACAAGTTACATAAAGCTGTTATCAAAGTAATAAGCTCAGCAAGCTTTAGTAGCAAACTATTAAACAAATATAGTGTGCATTAATCAATATCAACCAATCATGACCCAGCTTTCAGTAGTTTAAAGCAGTTCTAGAGTAAAAATATCCTGCCACTCTGACAAGGCATGATATACCTAGACAGCATAAACAGCTGCTCTGCCTTGGCATTTAGTCACATGGTCAAAGATGACGTTAATTCAATAAACATCTCTGCCTCAACTTTGATCTTCTTTAATAGTGAGCACAAGATCGTTGCCTTGGCATTAAAGTGATTGTGAACCTCCTGAAATGAAAAATTAACAAAGCATATCCTTCTATAGCGTGTACATGCTTCAATCTAAAGCACTTAGTGACAATGGCGCAGGCGCACTTTAGAAACAGCGATCGTGACGTTCCTAAAAAAAGGCCGTCCTGTGACTGTCGTCTCCCACGCACATGCGCGGGAGTGACATCATCGCCGCTCCGGCCAATCACAGCGCTGGAGCCGCGATACGCGGAAGTAAGGTGAGTATTATATAATGAGCTAATATGCTATGCATACTAGCTCATTATGCCTTTGTCTTGCAGGTGGTGTTTTTTTTCTGGAAAAGTGGGTTTACAACCACTTTAATAACCTGTTTTAATTAAAATCTAAAATTGTCTCTGTAACGGTCACCACCGTTTACGATATTCCCATTTCACCAACCACGACAGCTTATCTGACACTCCAACCATCCAACAGACACGATCCATATGGATTTCCCCAGCATAAACGAGACAAGCTCCGTTCTCTGAGTCAAAATGTATGAACTCTTTTAATGGTAAGCTTTCTTATATACAGTTTTAGAAACCAAGTGAACAATAAATCAACTCCACCCAAAAGACACTTCAATACACACTCTAAGACAATGACATTCAGTTGAGTTAATTATCCCCAGACGTCCGGACTCCGATACTAAGTGATTCACCTGCATAATACACATTTCTATGTCAGACGTTTTGGCACCAATTTAACATGACCTAATTACAACAGCTGAGAAGTCAGACGTTATGACTCTCACCTGCTATTTCTATCACATAGTATCATCAATAGACTTTTCACACAAACACATTCCTTTACTAAACATAATTAACATGCTAATTCCCTACCCCTGAAAGGAGACATCTGACCTTTAGACTGCTAACTCACAACACTTATCTATCATCAATAGCATCTTCACACAAACAGTGTTATTAGCATACATAATGAAAGGTCTTGGAGCAGACCCAATTAACACCTCAAAAGCATGTGTCCCCACATTGAATGAAAACACTCCACTGACCTGGTGGGGTCAGAATAACCAACTTGTAACATCTCAAGATATCCTGCAATATATGAATTATCATTAATGTCCCATCTCATGTAATTTATAATTAATATTTCCCAGTCACTCTATGCCCAAAAGGGGCACAGGGTGACCCTAGACCTAAGAGTCATTAGTGACGCTGGCACAGGAGTACCCCCCATCCTTCAAAAGTCTCTGGTTGTCACGGGTCATTCCGTTACAGTCTCTTTGCAAGAACTCGGCAGTTTAGTAATGATTTAATACTATCTAAATAAATTATCTGAATTAAGATTTTTTTTGTAAGTATTAGTCAACACACACCTATTGGGAGATGTTTTTTCTCTACACACAAATACTGTATACCAAGAATGTATAGCTGGTACAAGACAGCTAAAAAAAAATTATTTGGTGCAAAAAAATGGAATTTCACCCATGTGTAGCTAAATGAAGCATTTGTTCCTGCTGTTTGCAAAGATGCCAACACATTTTTGTTGAATCCCTTTGCTATGGGGGGGGGGGGGGTGGGGGTGGGGGTTCTGTAGCACCATGTTTGGAACCTTTTCGCAAACTCCTCTTTGTGTAAGGAATAGAGCGAATGGTTCAAAGTTCTCTTTTGAATTGTTGCAGTATCTTTTGGTGCGATTTAAATGAATAAAATAAATACAAGTAAATAAGATTTCTTTTGATTACCTGCTACGGGTTATTACACTTTGCACATTGCATTATTAAATAAAGGCCTATGTTTTATTCAGATCTAATCCCTAATGATTGTATCTTGTTTACATTATACTGTTCTTTGCAATCACAGCTTTTTTTCCCTGTATTCTACCAAACTATTACTAAACCGTTTACAAGCTGCAAATTTCATTCAGACATAAGCCTGCCCAACTGGAGCTTGTAATCTAATTTTCCTTCCACAAAAGTACAAAGACACAGCCTGGCGCCCATTTAGTCAGAAGCCAATTAACCTACCAGTGGTTCTTTGGCCTGTAGAAGAAAGCTAAAGTACCTGGAAAAGCCTGCACCAACATAGAACACATGAGCAAGATCTGATATATTCATTGTAATGTAGGGAATTCATAAAGATTCAAATCGTTATCTATCACTTCGTCATTGTTTAGGAGGGTTGCCTGGCCATAACCTAATAGATTGTTTCATTATGCCTGCAGGCTGTATGCAAAAAAATCTAACAGATTCCTCCATCCACCCTAAACAGAGTAGTGAGGCCCATGTTTTCTGATGGCCAGCACAAGAAACTGTCGGAATAGGTTTGGCATTGTCAAACAGTGACTACAGCTGATTGGCCACAGTCAATGCTTGGCCAAGAATTATAATAATTCTTGGCCAAATGATTTTTGTATCAAAGGATGCCAGGCAATGGGACACCTCTCAACAGGGTCGTCTTAAAAGCATCAAGGGCCCCTGGGCAAAATAATGCACTGGGGCCCATACCAGCTTGCCCAAATTTACACATCTACTTTCAAAGAAATAAAGTTTAAATAGTTAATAGGATTAAACATATATTCATTAATACTTCCAATAAAATCAAATTTTTCCAAAAGGAAAACATTCCATAAATCAAAGACTAGTCAACACAAAGGGCACAGCATGGGGGGAACGTAAGAAGGGCACAGTACGAGGGGGAGGGGGTTAGGAGGGCACAATACTGGGATCAGGAGGGCACAATATAGGTTCTGAGACGCTTCTCGGGACATGACCATATCGGGACAGTTTAGTAAAAAGCATGACTGTCCCAGCAAATCCGTGGGAGTTGGCAAGTATGATGTAATGCAAGATTATTGTGGGGCCCCCATGTACCTGGGCTTGATGACATCACTCCTGCGCGTGCGGTACGAGTCCTTTAGGAACGACACGATTGTGCCCTTTCTTCAGTGTGCATGGGCCAATGACGTAGGCGCAGGCGTATATGGTAAATTTATTCTAAACCATGCAAGTTTAGGAGATATTTCTAGTACATACAGGTAAGCCTTATTATAGGCTTACCTGTAGGTACAAGTGGTGTAACAAGGTTTACAACCACTTTAAAGTTGAACCACAGGCAGATATAAAAGGCACACATGCATGCAGCTTAGTGATTAATAATATATCATTATTTTTTTTAATGCAAGCTGTGTAGGTAGCTTCTTGCACTGCTTGCAGGCATGCAGAAAGTTTTTTCAGTCTACTCTATAGTCTGTTAGGCAGAGCTCAGACTAAAAGAGAGAGAAGTGCAACAAGGAGCCATTTATGTGTGCTGCAAAGCACAGAGCATGCTATTAGGAGGAGAGTGGAGGAAAAAGGAACATGTAAGATGTGACACCGGAGGGGGGAGGCTTCCGATGAGTGGAAGTTCCACTTTAGGGTGGAGCTCCGCTTTAAGTCACAAGAATTTCACTGAAGTCTTGGCCGTTGATTCATCCTTTTTGGAAGGAATCTTCAGTATTTTGAATAATTATTAGAGGACTTTGAGTCAAAAATTTCACAGTTGGGACTTTCTCAAATATTTACTATTTTTTTTTATTTATTTTATTTATTTAAGTTATTTATTTGTGTATAAATTTAATGATATGTCACTTTAGAGCTCAACAATATTTTTATGTATTGCTATCTTGTGTGTATCTTACTTTGAGTTGCAGCTTATTGTTATGCCTCGTACAGACGATCGCGATTCCCAAAGAGAAAAGTGCGATGTGAGCTTTTTGTCGCAAATTCTGACTGTGTGTATGCTCCATCGCACTTTTTCTGTGAGAATTCCTGCTAAGAAAAGATTGAGAGCAGGATCTCAATTTTCGTGACACGAAAAATTCCTATCGGGAATCGTGATCGTCTGTATGCAAAAAAAAAACATGCATGCTCTGAATCAAACTGCCTATTGAACTTCATTGATCTTGGCTTGTCGTACGTGTTGTACGTTACCACGTTCTTGAAGTTGAAATTTCGTCCAAGATTAATGTGACCGTGTGTATGCAAGGAAAAAAAATGCGGTTTTCTTGACGGAAATCTCTATCATGTGCACGAGGCATAAGGTTTGTTTTTAGCACAGTTTTTCTTTTTTCTAAGTCTTCTAAAATTCTTGCCTGTAGGTAACAGTTCAAAAGTGGAGTTTAATTCCACTTTAATATGATTGATTTACTATTTGTAATAACGTACATACAGTGGGGATCGAAAGTTTGGGCACCCCAGGTAAAAATTTGTATTAATGTGCATAACGGAGCCAAGGAAAGATAGAAAAATCTACAAAAGGCATCAAATTACAGATTAGACATTCCTATAATATGTCAAAAAAAGTTAGATTTTATTTCCATCATTTACACTTTCAAAATTACAGAAAACAAAAAAATGGCATCTGCAAAAGTTTGAATTTATAGCATGCACTACCCCCTTTGCAAAGCTGAGACCTGCCAGTGTCATGGATTGTTCTCAATCATCGTCTGGGAAGACCAGGTGATGTCAATCTCAAAGGTTTTAAATGCCCAGACTCATCTGACCTTGCCCCAACAATCAACGCCATGGGTTCTTCTAAGCAGTTGTCTAGAAAACTGAAACTGAAAATAGTTGACGCTCACAAAGCTGGAGAAGGCTATAAGAAGATAGCAAAGCTTTTTCAGATGTCAATATCCTCTGTTCGGAATGATATTAAGAAATGGCAGTCATCAGGAACAGTGGAAGTTAAAGCAAGATCTGGAAGACCAAGAAAAATATCAGACAGAACAGCTCGCAGGATTGTGAGAAAAGCAATTCAAAACCCACGTTTGACTGCACGATCCCTCCAGAAAGATCTGGCAGACACTGGAGTTGTGGTACACTATTCCACTATAAAGAGATACTTGTACAAATATGGTCTTCATGGAAGAGTCATCAGAAGAAAACCTCTTCTACGTCCTTACCACAAAAATCAGCGCTTGAACTTTGCAAATGAACATATAGACAAGCCTGATGCATTTTGGAAACAAGTTCTGTGGACCGATGAGGTTAAAATAGAAATTTTTGGCCGGAATGAGCAAAGGTACGTTTGGAGAAGAAAGGGCACAGAATTTAATGAAAAGAACCTCTGTCCAACTGTTAAGCATGGGGGTGGATCAATCATGCTTTGGGGTTGTATTGCAGCCAGTGGCACAGGGAACATTTCACAAGTAGAAGGAAAAATGGATTCAATAAAATTTCAGCAAATTTTGGATGGTAACTTGATGCCATCTGTGAAAAAGCTGAAGTTAAAGAGAGGATGGCTTCTACAAATGGATAATGATCCTAAAGACACTTTAAAATCCACAGGGGATTACATCAAGAGGCGTAAACTCAAGGTTTTGCCATAGCCTTCACAATCTCCTGACCTTAACATAATTGAAAATCTATGGATAGACCTTAAAAGAGCAGTGCGTGACAGACAGCCCAGAAATCACAAAGAACTGGAAGACTTTTGTAAGGAAGAATGGGCAAAGATACCTCAAACAAGAATTGAAAGACTCTTGACTGGCTACAAAAAGTGTTTACAAGCTGTGATACTTGCCAAAGGGGGCAGTACAAGATATTAACTCTGCAGGGTGCCCAAACTTTTGCAGACGCCATTTTTTTTTTCTGCAATTTTGAAAGTGTAAATAATGGAAATAAAATCTAACTTTTTTTGACATATTATAAAAATGTCTAATCTGTAATTTGATGCCTTTTGGAGATTTTTCCATCTTTCCTTGGCTTCGTTATGCACATTAATACTAATTTTTACCTGGGGTGCCCAAACTTTTGATCCCCACTGTAGTTATGGGCTGCAACATTTTTGTACATCATATGCATTTTCTGTGTACTAAATACAGATTATTGATTACATGTGATTGCTCAAATCACAGTTAAAGCTTACAGACCGTTTAAAAGCTTTAGGAATGATGAAGTCAAACCTAGACCTCAAGCTACATGGGCGATTTGGATCTACTTGCTTCTGACTAATGCAACTACTTGCTGTGTCACCTCGTTAGGCTATGGGTACATAGTGAATTTAGCAACATGATTGAACTACTAAAAATTCTCCAAGGACTCATCACTAGGAGTGGCAATTGTTCTCTAAAAAGATGGAACAAATGGCTCCCTATGGAGTGAGCTACACAGGGTAAGCAAAGCAATAAAGTCTTTGCATGGCTTGTTCTGTTATTTGCTGAAAATTATTTAACAACGATGCTGACTGTTACATGTAATGCTAAGTTAAAACGTACCCTTTAATATGTACATATCTTTAAATAATGTGTTATTGCCAGGCCATCTGAGTGCAATAGTCTGCACTTTTTGCTTTGTAATGATGTCTAAAGGTCCATAATCATCTATAGTCCAGCTAGGCTGTGAGTTGGCATAAATCTAATCTAAACCTTTAACAGCTCAGTGGAGATTTATCCTGCCAGTGCCAGCCTGGGCCTAAATGAGCCATAGCCAAGAAGTACTGACCCACATGCAGGTCTGCAACTACAGTTTCCTTAGCTCAACTGTGCTATACATTTAGTATATTGTAGGCAGTGCTTATTTGGTATGGCAGCAGAGTTATTTTTTTATGTTATTAACACAAGATTTAGCAGGGCAAGAAGCTCTCAGGAGTTTTCAGCAGCCTGCAAGCACTCTTGTAATGTATATAAATAAAAATAAAATCATTTAATATGTAATAGCTTGGCTCCACAACAGTTTGTGCAGTTTTTTTTTTCATGATCATTGCCTTTCCCTTTTTAATTTTAGATTATGATCCTGCCAACAAGTGTGCCCCCTGCTACAAAGGGACAATGAAACTTCTACAGTGTCTTATTGCAGGAGCAGCATTGTTACCCTGTGCACCATAGACTGCCTGTATATTTAACGTGTTAGGCCCTGTACACACGAGGAGACATGTCCAATGAAAACGGTCCACGGACCGTTTTCATCGGACATGTCTGCTGGGAGCTTTTGGTCTGATGTGTGTACACACCATCAGACCAAAATCCCCGCGGACAGAGAACGCGGTGACGTAGAAGACACCGACGTTCTCTAACACAGAAGTACAATGCTTCCACGCATGTGTCGAATCAATTCGACGCATGCGCGGGATTTCAGGCTGTTGGTTATACGTCATAACCAGCGGACATGTCCGATGAGTCGTACTAACCATCGGACATATCCGACGGACAGGTTTCCAGCGGACAAGTTTCTAAGCATGCTTAGAAACTTTTGTCCGCTGGAAACCTGTCCGCTAGGCCAGGAAACCTGTCCGCTAGGCCGTACACACGGTCGGACATGTCCGCGGAAACTGGTCCGCAGACCAGTTTCAGCGGACATGTTCGGTCGTGTGTACAGGGCCTAACAGAGAGAGCTGGCTAGTCCTTCTATGGCTGGCCACACACTATACAACTTGATTGTACAATATCCTTTAGATCTAACAACAACTAAATAGTGCAAAGACCTGCTTGTCTGAATACAAATTAGACGGATTATTTGTGTAGCGCACTGCTCCTGTTGAACAGGCGCTGCTGTAAATTTAGTGGGGTCTGGGATGTTATTTGGCTCAGACTAGTATGATTAATGGCAAATTTAGCCTCTGTTCCAGCCATGGCTGTGCTGAGAGTTCCACCATTGTTCGCCTGGGGGTGTCATTACCACCCCAGGCCAAGGGTGGCAGCAGCAAAGTCAGGGTGTATTGGGTGTCCCCCTCAGCAGCAAAACAGTGGGAGTGGTCGCCTCGCTATGCATGCTGGGGAGGGGAACTTAAGAGACAGACACCATTGGCGGTGGTCTGTCATCCCACACGCCTCGTGGCCCGCCTGGCCTGTGGTGCGTGTCCTGAATCCTGACTTTGGGACTACGTTGGTCCGGGGGCGCGGCTTCACCTGGCAGTAGTCAGACTGGGGCCTGCCTCTTTTTCAGAGGTGATCCTGTACCGTACGTCCTGCGGGAGGAGCTCGCTTGATGAAGAAGCCAGGGGAGGACCTATCCTGGAGGGGGCCATGTAAGAGGCTGGTACCATGGGAGAAGGCCTGGAAACTTAATTGAAGGATGCAACATACACTGAGAGGCTTGACAGTGTCGCCTGTCGGGCCTAAAGTTCTATCAAAGTTAGGCTGGAGAGATCCGGGTGCTGAATTCTGTGGCAGAGGATTCCGGACCAAAAGTGTCTCCTCATGAAGGAAGGTCTGTGGCAGAGACTGTACTTTATTCAGTGCGTCATCCCAGCTGCTAGGCCAGTGAGAGGGACCTATCTGGGTGAGCAATACCCACTCTGGCTTGAGCGGCAACGAGAATTTTTGCTGGAAGCAGGAGTGTTTCCTATTTGTGATTATGCACCTGAACCTTCCTACCCTTTCCACCCCTCATCCTTATTTTCTACTGAAGTTCTCCCAAATAAACCCAAGAAAAAGTAGTGCATTGTGTGGACATTGAAATTCTTCAGACTCTCACTTCACCCTGGACAGCGAGAAGATAGAGGTAACGTGCCACCCAAAATATAACCAGCAGCTCCTCCGGGGTAGTGCAACATTTAGATGCCTTCATATGTCAAACAAGCCAGGCAGTAAGGTCAGAATTCCTAATTTGAATTCTTGTTCCAGATCAGTGGGTCTTAAAATCAATAACAAAAACAAAAATATAATATATTGCAGCTTACCAATCAATAAATGTGGTGGCTGCAATCGTTTTCTTTTTGGGGGCTTTTTTTTGGTCTGTTTTTACCCAGTGGTCTGGCCAGTAACACACCTCCTATATTAAAGTGCCCCCACTTTGGATGAAGGAGCATTGTCAATCTAGGGGAAGGTAGGTAGTGTTAGGTGCATTAGATGTTTTAGATGGGCTTGACTAACACATTAAAGCTGAACTAACTCTTTTTAACCTCTTTCCCACCAGGCTTGTTTTTCAGATTCGGTGTTTACAAGACTAAAACAGTTTTTTTTGCTAGAAAATTACTTAAAACCCCCAAACATTATATATTTTTTTTCTAACACCCTAGAGAATAAAATGGCAGTTATTTCAATACTTTTTGTCACACCGTATTTGTGCAGCGGTCTTACAAGCGCACTTTTTTTTGAAAAAAAAAACACTTTTTTGAATTAAAAAATAAGACAACAATACATTTTGCCCAATTTTTTTATATATTGTGAAAGATGATGTTACGCCGAGTAAAATGATACCCAACATGTCATGCTTAAAAATTGCACCCGCTCGTGGCATGACGTCAAACTTTTACCCTTAAAAATCTCGATAGGCGACGTTTTGTTTAAAAAATTCTACAGGTTGCATTTTTTGAGTTACAGAGGGGGTCTAGGGCTAGAATTATTGCTCTCGCTCTAACGATCACGGCGATACCACACTTGTGTGGTTTGAACACAGTTTTCATATGCGGGCGCTACTCGCGTATGCATTCGCTTCTGTGCGCGAGCTCGTCGGGACAGGGCGCTTTAAAAAAATTTTTTTTTTGTTTTCTTATTTATTTTTATTTAGTTAATAATTTTTTACACTGAAATAATAAAAAAAAAAATGATCACTTTTATTCCTATTACAAGGAATGTAAACATCCCTTGTAATAGAAAAAAGCATGACAGGTCCTCTTAAATATGAGATCTGGGGTCAAAAAGACCTCAGATCTTATATTTAGACTTAAATGCAAGAAAAAAAAGAAAAGGAAAATTTGTCATTTAAAAAAATGTCAACAAAAAAATTGTCTCTTTAAGACGCTGGGCGGGACTGACTTTTTGACGTCACTTCTGCCCAGCAGAGCTATGGGGACGGGTGAAGGACATTTTTCCCTCACTCGCAACCCCAGTCAGCTGCTGAACGGACCCGATCGCCTCCGCTGCTACCGACGGCTCCGGTAAGCGGCGAAGGGCGCAGGAGAGCGGCGGGAGGGGGGCCCCTCTCCCGCCACCGATAACGGCGATCTCGCGGCGAATCCTCCACGGAGACCGCCGTTATCGTGTACACCACCGCCCACTGAAGAGATGGATATCTCGGTTGTGGCAGCAGCTGCTACCGTTACCGAGATATCCATCTTTAAAAAGAGGACTTCTTTTTGACATGGGGCAGTGGTCAAGAGGTTAAGCATTTTAAAACATATTTAATTAATTTTTAATATTCAAAGCAAACTCACCCATCCATACATGCCTTCGTGTTTTTTTTGTAGAGAAATTGCTTTAACTGCTTGCCGACCAGCCGCTGTCATTATACTGCACAGGTGCGCAAACCGTGATAGGTGACTTTACGAGCTATAGAGGGCACGTGCACCTACGGCGTGATGCCAGAGCTGATGCATGTAGCCGGCAGACATGATGTCCGCCGGCCACACGCGATCACTCCTCAGAGAGCCAGAACGGGGATCTGTCAATGTACACAATGTACACAGACAGATCACCGTTCTGTCAGTGAAGTAGAGAGAAATCATCTGTTCCTAGTGAGCAGGAACAGCAACCTCTTTCTACTCCCAGTCAGTCCACTCCCCCCACAGTTAGAAACACCTCCCTGGGAACACTTAACCCCTTGTGAAATGCCCCCTAGTGTTAACACTTTCCCTGCCAGTGACATTTAGACAGTAACCAGTGGCTATTTGTAGCTCTATTTGCTGTATAAATGTCAATAGTCCCAAAAAAGTGTAAAAATTGTCTGATCTGTCTGCCACAATGTCACAGTCCCGCTAAAAATCGCTGCTCACCGCCATTACTAGTAAAAAAAAAATGATATTAAAAATGCCATAAATATATCCCCTATTTTGTAGAAGCTATAACTTTTGCGCAAACCAATCAATATACGCTTATTGATTTTTTTTTTACCAGTAATATGTAGAAGAATACATATTGGCCTAAACTGATGAAGAAATGTTTTTTTTTACTTTTTTTAAAATATTTATTATAGGAAAAAAAAAAAAATATTGGGATTTTTTCAAAATTGGCACAATTTTTTTGTTTATAGCGCAAAAATAAAAACTGCAGAGGTCATCAAATACCACCAAAAGAAAGCTCTATTTGTGGGAAAAAAGGGACATAAGTTTTGTTTGTGTACAACGTTGCATGACCACGCAATTGTCAGTTAAAGTGACGCAGTGCCGTATTGCAAAAAATGGCCTGGTCATTAAGGGGGCAAATCCTTCCAGTCCTTAAGTAGTTAAGAGAACAAGTTCATATATTTTTTAGAACAAGCAAGGCTTTTTTTTTGGTGATATATTCTTAAAGTGTCTTACTTTGATCATTGTTAGTTTTAAAATGTATTGTGTTTTTATGGATATAAAATACACATTTGGTCTATAATTTATACAGTTTAAATTACACTAAAATTATGATTCTGTTACAAAGCATTGCAAAGTTATTTACAAATGAAATAAAGGCTTTTTTAAAAAAAAAAAAAAAAAATAAGTTTATTTATTTATTTGTATTTTTTAATGAACACTAAAAAATGAATAAACAAAAGAAAAAAAAAGGGAAAAAAAAAGTTTAATTATTAATGACTGGAAAAAAATCCCTGTAACTGAAGGTCTGTACCTTGCTACAGATCTGGAATCTGCAGGAGCCAGAGCATTGCAAACATGATCCACTTATAGTTGGATACACTGATCATTTTTAATAATTAATATTGGAGCATTGTTTGCAAACTGCCTTTCAGCCCACGTTCACATTGGGCCGATTCGACCTGTCAAATCGCATATCAAATCAGAGCCTATTGCTGGCAATGGCACCGTCCGTTCCCAAAAGTAGTCTCTGCACTTCTTTAGGCGACTTCGGGGGCGATTCCAATAGACATCTGTGTATGAACCTGCACAGATGTCTGTCAAATCGCCCCCGAAGTGGGACTGAAATGCCAGCTGAACTCACGATTCAGTTTCAAACCCGCCCTCAGTGTGAACGTGGGCTAAAGTTTATCAAGCCTCAAGAACATAAATTTAATATATTGCAACTTATGAGTCTTTGTGTGCTGGTTGCATTCATTTTCTTTTATCTTCAAGCTTTTTATCTTTATTTTTTAACACACTTCTCTTATATTGTATCTTTGGAGGAGTAGCATTGTCACCTTCGGACTACAGAACAAGTTCCCCCTCCCCATCTCCACAGACTGAACTGTAAAGAGTTATCACAGTGTCTAGAATTTCACTGCTGCAGAGTCAGGATCAGGAAGAGCTTACTAGATTTCTGGTAGCATCAACAGATTTCTTTGCACTTATTGAACAGGTATAAAGGAATGCCTTCAATTGTACTGTATATATAAAAGACCAAAACAGAGCATATAAGAAAAGTTCATACACTTTTCTTTTACAAATGTTTATTGAGAAGTTAACGTTGTAGGCAATGACATACTGTACATCAAACAGATGCGGATATATACAGATGGTCAACAGTATACAAATGTAGAATAATGTAATTACAATTACAAATTTCACAGATTAGGATTAGGGATGAGCTTTGTGTTCGAGTCGAACGTATGTCCGTCGAAATACGAACAAAACGGGTCGTTCGCGCCAAATTCGAGTGAAGCGCCATGGCCCATAATTCACTGCGGCATTGCGCGCTGATGATTGGCCAAGCATGCACTATGACCCGCATGCTTGGCCAATCACAGCGCCGTCAGTACAGAGAGCCGTAATTGGCCAAAGCCAGGGGTTTTAGTACACGCCCCACACTATAAAAGGCCGCCTGCAGGTCGGCCTTGTGTAGTGTGTTCCGGCGCTGGTTAGAGATCAGTCAGAGAGAGAGAGTGTCATTTTTTCTAGGTGGATAGAGCAGGCAGGTTAGTCAGTTAATGTTACAGTGTGTAGAGGATATATATACATCCCAGGTGTTGTACATATATTTATACACTGTATAGTTTAGCTAGATCAGTTCTTCCTAATTTACTGGCAGGTAGTTGATTGTGCTAGCTGCAGTATTCTCACGTGGTGTATTGCCTGTGTCCTCTGAAGTGTGCACCATAAATCTACACAGGCATACTATAGACACCCAGCAGGTACAATATTTAAAGGAATTTTTCATATTTTTTTTTAATTTAAGCATCATGATGCTTAAATAAAAAAAAAAAAATCCTTTAAATATTGTACCTGCTGGGTGTCTATAGTATGCCTGTGAAAACGTATTTGAGAACCCGGGTCTTGCCCCAGGGAACATGTATAAATGGAATATTTTTTTAAAAAATGGTCGTTTTTTCTGGAGCAGTGTTTTTAATGATGCTGCATCATTAAAATCACTGCTCCAGAAAAAAACGACCGTTTTTAAAACTTTTTTCCATTGATACATGTTCTCTGGGGCAAGACCCTTTGAATTTGCACTTTGAATTCGAACGTTCGAGTCCCATTGACGTCAATGGGGTTCTAAATGTTCGCCCGAACGTTCGGTCCGTTCTGGTGCGAACCGAACGCGGGGGTGTTCGGCTCATCCCTAATTAGGATATGATAAATTAGGGTCCTCTTTTTGGATGCAGATTTGTGATCTTATAGGCAGATGGAGGGATCTGAAGATCAGAGTCTTGGCTTTCTTTAAAGAATTAATAGAAAAACTCTTCAATATCTGTGTAAAATAATGTATGGGGACAAGCATATAGATCCAAAAGGTGGATGTTAAAGTGGATGTAAACCCACTCTCATCCTTTCTAAACTACTGCCATAGTGCTGATCTATAAGGATATGCATGCCTCCTGCATGTATCCTTATCTGTCAAATGTCTCCCCTCTGTCTGTTATAAGAACTGAAAAACTGCAGATTCTGTGGGTGGATCTGTTGTCTGGAGCTCTGTGGGTGGAGTCGTGATGTCAGTAGACTCCCCGCCCACCTCTACACTCCCCTTGTCAACATGCATTTTTTCCTGTATATTCCTTACACTAAATTCTGCTATGATCACTAACATCCAGTCAAAATCCAGAAAAGTAACCACATGACTTCAGAAAAGGAGTGGGGGTGGGAATTGAAAAATAATGCCTGTCTCCAGGCTAGTGCATGAGATAAAATATGAAGGGAAGTGGGGGAGGGGGAATGCGCAAGATAACCACTAGTTTATGGGTATGAGTATATCAAACCCATAATAGATCATGTACCCAAATGGATTCTGTTGCTGTAACCAGGTATATAGCTTATAAATGGGGCAGGGAGAAGGGGGGAGGTGGCCAAGGGAAGGCCAAAAAAGGGGGTTACTGTTAGCAACAATAATTGATCAGGGGATATTCAAGTAGCAAAAATATAAAACAATATTTATTAATTGATAGTATCAAGAATATATATGAAAAAGTACAATAGTCGATGAACTATATGAAAAGGTTAATAATCATATACAGAAAATGTAATTACCAATAAAAAACAATGTAACAAACAGGACCAACAAATAGACAACACAAAATTCAAGGCACAAGTCCGGACCTTCCAACTTGGACACCCAGTAACGGAGGAGTTCATCCACCATCAATTCAATTGGGCGACTGACAGCAGACAAGATGCAGACCAAAAAGTCGGCAATGTACAGTCATTTGGACATGTATACGCATTCTATTTCTTGTGCTTACATCGTGCTCAGCCATTAT
This sequence comes from Rana temporaria, assembly GCF_905171775.1. Classification (NCBI taxonomy): domain Eukaryota; kingdom Metazoa; phylum Chordata; class Amphibia; order Anura; family Ranidae; genus Rana; species Rana temporaria. Next base: position 254,086,805 of record NC_053489.1, on the reverse strand, counting down.
TTGTAGGACTTCCATACAGCACAAGCACTTAACAATGCTTAACTTGTGAATTCACTGTCCTCTGCGCTATTGCCAAACAGACTTTTCATTGCACGGGTAACCTACTTATGCTGAACAAATCCTTCCGACAACTGTTAATTAATTGAATTACCTGGATCTAGCATAGACTGTTCCAATCAACATTCCTCCAAGCATCTGCATATCAGGACCAAATTACCTAAGTGGCACCACAATTTTTTGAATAATTTTTTGGCCCAACAACCATCCTTCTATTTATGAAGATTGATTGACATTCTTTTGGTACCGCAGAATTATCCACTCGCTCCCCGCCACACCCTCCCCCATCCCCCTCCTCTCTTCCCCTCCACACTTTGTATTCAGCCCTTTTTGACCAGCACATATTTGGCTTCAATATACCAGGGGCTATCAGGATTTCTGACATATACATTGCCCCTTATATCCAAATTTAGCCACTATATGAATTTCCTTGTGCAGGAATATTTGGGCTGAATACACACACGTCCGGACTTGTGCCTTGAGTTTTGTGTTGTCTATTTGTTGGTCCTGTTCGTTACATTGTTTTTTATTGGTAATTACATTTTCTGTATATGATTATTAACCTTTTCATATAGTTCATCGACTATTGTACTTTTTCATATATATATTCTTGATACTATCAATTAATAAATATATTTTATATTTTTGCTACTTGAATATCCCCTGATCAATTATTGTTGCTAACAGTAACCCCTTTTTTTGGCCTTCCCTTGGACACCTCCCCCCTTCTCCCTGCCCCATTTATAAGCTATATACCTGGTTACAGCAACATAACCCATTTGGGTACATGATCTATTATGGGTTTGATATACTCATACCCATAAACTAGTGGTTATCTTGCGCACTCCTCCTCCCCCACTTCCCTTCATATTTTGACTATATTGCTTGATCTTTAGGGTCATTTCTAGCAAGTCCACCCTCTTTCATAAAGTACAGTTTGACTAAGCTTAGACCAGATCACATCATTCCTATTTGGGGATGGCCTTCGTATTGGGCGAGGACATAGACCAGGAGATAAAAGGTGTGACACCCCTCACACCTTTGACCAAGACGACGAGATAAAGAACAAATTTAAGGAACACAAAAAATTATTGATAAAACACCTTAACAGGAAATGGGACGTTTCATCATTAGAAACTTACATTTCCCAAAGGATCATACCGAGAGGTTTGCGAGACAGAATTATACCGGCCAAACACTTGCACACCAACACTTTTCTTCCCAAATGGAAGGAACTTTGTATTAATCATGGTCTGGCTGTGATGGGATTAATTGTTGACGAGGAAAAACAGCAATTGATATTGATCCAGCAACAAATTCAAGTAAGTGCACAGGGATTGGAGGAACTAAAAGATCAGGAAGAATTCACGAGACAGAATGACCAACTAAAAAAGGAAATTTATAGTGCATGAGATAACCTGTCATTCACAGCAAGGGGGCGGAACGGACTAAGGTTTTTCTCTGTAAGTCCGTTTTATTTCAATGAACAATAAAAGCGGATTGCTTAGAGCTGGATTAACTCTGTGTGGCAAGACTGGGCACAGATGATAGGAAATCGTATACTCTACATCAGTGGCGGTTCGTCCATAGAGGGCGCTGGAGCGCCGTCCCCTCTGGCTCTCACCGCCACTCAGTCAAATAACATAGATTCATGCATTGCACGAATCTATGTTATTTTCGCCGCTGCCGCTGTTATTCAGATGGTCGGCACTCAATGTCCGGCCATCTGAATAACGCCAGCTGGTTGGCTGTAGGGAAATGTCTATCAAAGCCAGCGGCTCTGATAGGCTTTCCCAATACAGCCCTCGGGTTCCGGAAGCTTATTCTCGGAGCGCACAGACTGTACGCCCCTTGAATAAGATGACAGGCGCCTCAGCCAATCAGGTTGGCCGGTTCTGGCTACCAGTAACCTGATTGGCTGAGACGCCTGTCAGTCATCGAGGGCGGGAGAAGACATCGTGGGACGTGGATGCCTAAAACCAGTAAAGGTAAGTGCCGGGCGGAGGGGGAAGAAAGCAATTTACAGGGCACAGTGGGGATAATTGGCACAGCGGCGACCATCAAAGGGCACAGTGGTGACAATGTATGGCACAGTGGCTGCGTTGAATGGCATGGCACAGTGGTGACAATGCATGGCACAGTGGTGACAATGGATGGCACAGTGGCTGCGTTTAATGGCATGGCACAGTGGTGACAATGTATGGCACAGTGGTGACAATGTATGGCACAGTGGCTGCGTTTAATGGCATGGCACAGTGGTGACAATGTATGGCACAGTGGCTGCGTTTAATGGCATGGCACAGTGGTGACAATGGATGGCACAGTGACTGCGTTTAATGGCATGGCACAGTGGTGACAATGTATGGCACAGTGGTTGTGTTTAATGGCATGGCACAGTGGTGACAATGGATGGCACAGTGACTGCGTTTAATGGCATAGCACAGTGGTGACAATGTATGGCACAGTGGCTGCGTTTAATGGCATGGCACAGTGGTGACAATGGATGGCACAGTGACTGCGTTTAATGGCATGGCACAGTGGTGACAATGTATGGCACAGTGGCTGCGTTTAATGGCATGGCACAGTGGTGACAATGGATGGCACAGTGACTGCGTTTAATGGCATGGCACAGTGGTGCAAATTGATGGCACAGTGACTGCATTTGATGGCATGGCACAGTGACTGCGTTTAATGGCATGGCACAGTGGTGCGAATTGATGGCACAGTGACTGCATTTGATGGCATGGCACAGTGACTGCGTTTAATGGCATGGCACAGTGGTGCGAATTGATGGCACAGTGGCTGCATTTGATGGCATGGCACAGTGGTGCAAATTAATGGCACAGTGGCTGCATTTGATGGCATGGCACAGTGGTGCAAATTGATGGCACAGTGGCTGCGTTTGATGGCATGTAACAGTGGCTGCGTTTGATGGCATGTAACAGTGGCTGCGTTTGGGCACAGTGAGACTGCACATTTTTTTTTTCCTTTGCGCCCCCCCAAAAATTTTGAGCACCAGCCGCCACTGCTCTACATTGTGACATAAAAAAAATTGAATTGGGTTTACATCCACTTTAAGGCTGCGAAGCCAAGAGATGAGTGGAGTTAAAGAAGAATAGACAGGGTTAAATACACTTGTAACATTTTAGGCTCATCTACAGACAAATATTAAAATAATATAAAATACAGGAACTTCTGATATCTTTCCTCCCCCTATATTCTCTGCATAGTGCTGCCCAGATCACTCAGAGATAGGAGAGTACTGTTACATGACCCATCGTATTCCCGAAGCAGTTGAAGCGCAAACCATGTTCAGGAAGCACAAAGTAATCTTTCCGAGTAGCTTCTAATGTAGTGGTTTGGCCATGGTTGCTGTATAATTCAGCTCCTTAGTGATTTTTTTTAATCTGCCTTGTTTTTAACTTCAAAATGAGCCTTTCATGAAAGAAGTGTGGAAGCTGCCATTGCAGGCTTGCTTCTGAAAATGCCAGAACAAGTCCCAGAACAAGCATGCTGCAAATAAGTATCAGAAAGGCATCACACCTGCTTATTTCTATACTTGTTCTCTGTCAGTGACTCAGACAGCATTATAATCAAAGCATCAGAATGACAGCTAAGGAACTAGTATTCCCAACGGAGAGTTTAGTGATAGCAGCCTCCATTAATCTTGTGTGACAGTATTCCTTGAAGGTGTCCATAAATATTAGATGACAGTCTCCCAATTCAGCTATTTCCACCCAATGGCAATCAAATGTCTATGGGTCAGTCCCTGAAAGCCCCAGATGACCTTCTCTCCTATATTTGTGAAATACAGTATCTCACAAAAGTGAGTACACCCCTCACATCTTTGTTAATATTTTATTCTATCTTTTTATGTGTCAACACTTAATAAATTACACTTATAATAAAATATTTACAAATTTGTGAGGGGTGTACTCGCTTTTGTGAGATACTGTATATGTGTTCTCTCCATGCTTCTGTTTAAAACAGAAGCTGATTTAAAAAAACATCTATCCTATGGTCTATGCTCAGCTTTAGATACATTGATAATAATTCTAGAATCGCTTGTTTCTCAGAGTTTTACATTTCCAACCAAGATGATCCATTTAGGTTCCACTGTGCTGTAATCTAATACTGACATTATTCTATAGTCCTTTTGTTTTGAAATTTGATTTAATTCATATAAGCTATAAGATATCTTGGGGGACCCTCTACAAACGACTGAAAGAGACATTGATTAATCTCTGTGTAGACAGCTGGAATTGTAAAAAAAAAAAATGCAAAAAAAAGGAGGTCAGGCACATAATTAGAAATTACTGTTCCAGATAGACTCGCGCCTTCCAGCCACTGCACTCTCTTTGTTTATTTGCTTAAATCCTACCCATTCACCGGCACCTACTTAATCCCTAAACAAAAAACACAACTGCAAATTATATTCCTGATAACTGTTTAAGGATTCCTGAAACATAAATATCTCCTCCTTGGTTCCTGGCAAATCTATTTGTTGACCAAACCAATCAATGCCCAGTGTGACTAAGCCATTTTTCTATTCTGGCTTTAAAGTCTAAAAAGAAACAGAGCACCTGAGGACCTTACTGCTGCATTGACTATAGTAACACCCAAAGTCATTTATTTCATTTTACCAAGGTACATTTTATCCAGCTAATCTTCATAATAAAGATAACAAAACAATGCAAAAAGATTTAAATGTAAATGGGACAGTGGAGGTTCTAACATACAGTATATGACTCAAAAATTTAAGCCTAGTTCATACTGGTTGAATGTCGGCCAGTTTAATAGAAACCGGCCAACATTCGAATAGTTGAGGTCCTAACATAAAGTATATGGCTCAAAGATTAAAGCCTAGTACATACGGGTTGAATGTCGGCCGGTTTAAAAGAAACCGGCCGACATTTGGCCAGTATGTATGGCAGCTGGTCTGACAGAAGCCGACTGAAAAAGATCTGCTGACCGGCTCCTGATCAGTGCCCTCAGCCAATGGCTGAGAATGCTGGCCAGAGTGTTCTGGAGGGGGACCATCCCCCTGTCAGAACACAATAGCACAGCAGGGGAGATCTGACAGGTCAGGGTTTTTTTTCGTCCAACCCGCTGGCTTGAGCAAACAAAATCTAGTGGTGTGTATCAGGCTTAAAACGTATTATCACATTTTTTAGACAGGATGAATTACTATAAAAGTGTCTTTGTTGGAAGGGGTTACGTGACCCTGTTTTTTTCCTCATGTGGTCACTAGAGCTACTCTGTAGTTAGGCAGCCACTTTGCATGGGATCTGAAAGACAATGAGGATCACCATAGTAGTGGTAGCTACTACAGTGATTCTATGCTTCTACAGGGGTCAGCCATATATGGAATATGCACACTTACAGGCTGAGCCAATGTAACTATGCAAACAAAAAATCATGCTTGATATTAAACCCCTTATTGCATCATACAGAGACGTAGCTTGAAGCTTGTGGGCCCTGATGCAAAAGTGCTCCCCTTCATTCAGGATATGGCTCACAGCTTGTCTCTCAGCCAATGATGAGAACGGTGTGGACCGTGGAAGGCAAAGTGGAAGTACAGTACTGAAGCATGGTTGTGGGGCTCTTGGGCAGATTGGAGCTGGACTTTGTGGAGGATATGATAATATGACAAGAAGGCTGCAGGGGCCCCCTTGAGCTAGGGCTGGGGTTGTGATTATGACCCCTGCAACCCCTTATGTTACGCCCATGGCATCATATGATCCCTTACTGACCTTATAATAACATACAGAATATTGTGTTATGCCATTGATTCACCTAATTTTTAACATTTTACAATTTACAGTATCCAATGATGTTGGTCAGGGAAAACAGGGCATATTCATTTCATAGATGTTAAATTTGCTTAAATGAGAGACAAATAAAAGAAAGTAAAACAATTTGGGAGAGAAGAAACACTTCCCCAAATTTGGGGATTTTAATGTGAGAGGTGTCAATTGCTATGCAAAGGCAAACACACTGAACACAGGTTGTTTTATGAAAAAATATCAAAATTTAATAATTGTTAAAAACAGATTCCAACGGTTATTATGGACCACAATAGTTACAAAAGCAGAGTGTATGACAGTATGCAGGTAGCCAACAACACCTTTCAGGGGCTTCTACGCTATGTCTGTCCCCTCCTTCACCCCCCCCCCCGCTGTCTTCTGGGAGACACACAGGTCTCAAAAGACAGCAGGGACCAATAAGGACGTACAGCGTGACTCACGCACGCGCAGTAGGGGACCAGGCTGTGAAGCCGTAAGGCTTCCTGATTCCCTTACTGAAGATGTCCGCGCCTGCACCCGGGAGCTGAGGGACAGATTGTCTTCGGGTGAGGACATTGCGGGCGCCCTGGACAGATAAGTGTCCTAATATTAAAAGTCAGCAGCTGCAGTATTTGTAGCTACTGGTTTTAATTATTTTTTTTGTCGGTGGAACTCCGCTTTAATTTTCAGACTTAGGCAGGCCATAATTGGGTCGAATTTCAAAAGAATTTTCTTTAGAAAATCTTATCTAAGAATTTTCGTTTGAATTTTGTACCATTAGTGGGCTGCAGCAACAGGCAATTTTCGTGTGGCTATCAAATTTGAGCAATCGGGCATGTTGGAAATTTTTTGAAAACAAACGATTTTCAATCAATGATGGTAGAATCGTGCAAAGAATGTAATCGAAAAAGAAATGCGCATGAGTGAAAGAAAAGAAAATTCCCGTAAAGAAAAGAAGATTCCCAGCCACAAATTATTTTCTGTAGCAACACGAGGTGAAATTGAAGGCTTGTTTGGTCAAATTTCAAAATCAATGGTAGCACAATCAGATCACAAAATACACAAAATTTCAGATTTTAAAAAGAAAATTCTTTCGACATTCGACCATCTATGACCAGCCTAAGCTGGGTTCACACTATGGCTTGGAAGCAAGTTTTTCCCTCCTCCAATTGTCAGGAGGCCGTGACCGACTGTGACCGGCTCTCAATGGAGCCGGTTCACACAGCTCCGGGATGGCTGTGGAGGGGTTTGTAGAAAAGTCCTGTGCGTCTTCTGGTCCGAATCTAGCCAAAGTGTCAGGCCTGATTCATCCCTAAAACAGAGAACAGGGACGCACTGGACCCCTGCTGTGAGCTCCGGTTCGTCCCTGTTCTCTGTTTCAGGGATGAATTAGATACAAATTTTTGGCTGGATTCGGACCTGAAACAGATCAGAAGACGAAGAGGACTTTTCTGCAAACCGCTCCACAGCAGTCCCGGAGCTGTGTGAACCCAGTCTAAAGTTCCACTCTAAATACTGATAACTATTCATATCGTTGGCAGTTGGACACACACCCTAGGTGATGGGGCCCTTTCACAACCCAGATAAAATTTTCAAAGCTCCTATTTATCCTATTCATTCATTGCACTAATCAATCTTGGAATAACTTCCATGAATGTCAAACGGTGGACATGATGGAAAATAAAATGTTGATTAAAAAGGAAAACCGGTTTTGCTTGAGTCTAGTAGCCCAACCGACCGTACCACAGCTGCAGTTGTTCTGGCATATGTCTAAATATGTGCACAATGCTTTTGGATAATAACTAAAGTGATGTCCTTGGTATAAAGGCATTTATATGTACGAGTATATAAAAAAAAAAAAAAAAAAAAAAAAAAGATTTTACAGTGGATATATGATATTCTAATCAGCGGTTGATATCTAATGTCTAGTTTATACCTTTTTATATCTAAATAATATTATATCCACGGATGTAATACATTTTCCCCTTGTCTTTGTTTAGTAAATAATAGAAGAGTGCAGTTGGCTATGGTTGGCTCTGGACTACAAGAAAAAGAAAAAGAGAAAAACAAGATTTACTTCCGCTATTAATGGCACAAGATTTAACTGCACTTACACGGTGACACGCTGATGTAAATCTGAAAAATAGACAAATCCATAAAGAATCATCAGCAGTAACTTAATCGGAAAAAGAAAATGCAAAATGGAGCAACATGTGGCCAGACTGTAATACACTGGATCTCCCCTCTAGTGTAAGTGGGAGGAAAGAAAAAAGCTGCAAATAAATAAATCATTCCTCTGCTGCCATTGCTTACTGCGGACTCCTGAAAACTGTATACGCACACTGTCTGTGATCTCTATGCCAAGCTCAGAGACATGACTAGAAACAGAAAGAGCTAAAAAAAATCTGGGCATGACAGAGAGTGTTATTACTGGCAGATTGCATCCCTCTCACCTGCAGCCCTCAGAGTAAATCTGCCATCTAGAGCTATGCATACCCATGTTTAGTGCAGCTGAGTGATTGCAGCTGATCTGAAAAGAAGAGTGGCAGAGAAAGACAGACCCATACAAAGGAAAGCGTTACACTAAAGAAAGAAAAATTAGGAGCAATACAAAGAACGATGAGAAAAAAAAAATCTGCACAATGCTTAAACAGAAACAATCATAGCATCATGATTTAGGACAAAATAAGCCGCAGCCCAAATCGAAAAATAGAATTCCCAATTTTAAAGTCCCAAGCTGTCTATAGACTCTCAGTGTGCCCGTTTTTTGGCAGTATCTGCTCCTATCTTCAGGAACCGTTGACCAAGCATAGGCGATATTCACTTCAATAATCCAATCATGTGAAATTCCTGTTTATTTTGAATACCAAGTCATGTGTGGATAAAGGAATAAACAGGAATTTATTTTTCACATGATTTGATAATGGAATGGAATGTTCATGCTTTTTTTTGGTGTACAGATTCTCAGCTCCTTAAAGTGGATGTAAACTCAAAAATCTTTTTTTTAAGGCTTGCACCTTGTACAGTATAGGATTTCATGTCATCTGTGCCCAGTCTTGCCATGAAGAGTTAATACAGCACTGAGCAATCCTCTTATCTTTTTTCAGTGAGATAAAAACTGACACAGAGAAATAGAAGTCAGTTCTTCCCCCTTGCTGTGACAGACAGGTGATTTACATATCTCATGCATGAGTGTGTGAGAGAGGCATTCTGTGTACTTCAGATCCCCTTCTCCATTCTTTTCCAGCTCTCCCAGGATTGGCTGCACCACACCTCAGCATGATTGAGCATGCTGAAGTCATGTGATGACTTTTCTGGGTTTTGACTGGATGCTGGAGATCATAGCAGAAGTTCAGTGTAAAGCCTCGTACACACGGCCGGACTTTCCGAGAAAAAACAGTCAAGCAGGCTTTTTTTCTCTGAAAGACCGGCCGCGTGTAGCCTTCATCTGACTTTTTTTTGTCGGAAGTCCGACGGACCATAGATAGAGAACCTGTTCTCTATCTTTCCGTCGGACTTCCGACGGACTCATGGCGGACTTTTGCATGGTCAAAAGTCCGACCGTGTGTACAAGGCATTAGAAATACACAGGAGAAAATGCATGTTCACAAGGGGAGTATAAAGGTGGCCGGGGAGTCTACTGCCATCACGACTCCACCCACTGAGCTCCAGACAACTGACTGACCCACAGAATCTGCAATTTTTCGGGTCTCATAACAGACAGAGGGGAGATATTTGACAGACAAGGATTCATGCAGGAGGCATGTATATCCTTCTAGATAACAACTATGGCAATAGTTTAGAAAGGATGCAAGTGGGTTTACATCCACTTTAAGGCTACTTTCACACTGAGGTGGTTTTCAGGCGCTCTATCACTAGAAATAGCCTCTGAAAAGTGCCTCCCATTCATTGCAGTGTGCTTTCACACTGGGGCAGAACATTTGCGGGACGTTACTAAAAGTCCTGCAAGCAGCATCTTTGGGGCGGTTTGAGAGCGATGTAAATAGCGCTCCCAAAACACCCTGCCCATTGCAATGAATGGGCAGTGCTTCCAAAGTGCCTGACAAAGCACTTTGAAAGTGCTGCAAAACTGGACTTTTTGCCATTTTTTTTTTTTGGTAATGGCCAGTCGCTGCCAGTGTGAAAGGAGTCTAAGAAAATCAATTTTCTTCATATGTGTGCCATGGGAGAATGAGATGCCCCCTATATCTGTGGTCACTGTAAGGTGGGTTCCAGTCAGTGTATCTGCTTCCTCGTACCTCACTGTGCCATGGTAGTACAAGCCGAGAGCCGCAAACACTGCTGGACTGTGTAGTTTTCCATTCACAGATCTGCTTCCTCGTACCTCACAGCTCCGTGGTAGTTCATTGAAAACTACAATCCCACATCCACAAAGGCTCCCAGTAGTTTTCCATCCTCAGAGCGCTGTGAGTGACATGGCCGGGTGGGCGGAGCCCCGCACAGCCATTTTTTTTTTTATATGTTGACACTAGTGAAAAAACCCTGCTAGCTGGCACAGCGAGGATTGGGGAGGTATATACCGAATATGGGTGTAACATGTTATGCAAGGTTAACTTATCTTTTAGTTTCCATCTGAATGATCTGCTCAAAGGCTGGTTCACATTGGTATATTGCCTTAAAGCAGTTATAAAGGTACATTTTTTGTTCTAAAATAATAATAAACATGTTATAGTTAACCTCCTCTTCTGGGGTCCCCTGTCAGCTGTCTGCTACTCCTCATCTATGTGTGCCCCCATAGCATATGGCTTGCAGATTCACTCCAAAAAAGGGTACAGCAGCTACTATGCACAGTTTTTGTAGTGATGGGCGGCCCATTCAAGTGAATAGTGTCCGTCCAAAAATGCGCAAAAAAAAAAAGTGTGAAAAACTTGATGCTCCAATGTTGCTTGAGTGAATGGGGCCTTAGCAAGGTAGCTGGAACACGTGACCACAGAAAGATCATTCCATAAAGATTTATTTTTAATGTATGTTTATGCACTAAACAGTAACAAAAAGTAAGAAAGAAAAAATGTACATTGAACAGTTGACTATGCCTTAGAACAGGGGTAGGCAACCTTTGACACTCCAGCTGTTGTGGAACTACATTTCCCATGAGGCATTGCAAGGTTGGCAGTTACAATTACTCCCAGAGGCATGATGGGGTTGGCAGTTTGGCAGTTACAACTGTAGTTCTGCAACAGCTGGAGTGCCACCGGTTGCCTACCCCTGCCTTAGAATAATGTAGTGTGTTCAAAAACTCACAGCCATCTGGTGCCCAGGCCTGGAATGATGCATGGATGTGACCAATGGCTGACAAGCCACCAATCACACCCATTCATAACGTTTTTTGTGCTTCCCCACCCGTATGCCGTTGCTCACCAGTCGCTGCGAGTTTGTTTATATTGTCGGCAATGAGACCAGCTCTCGTTGCCAGCTTTTTGTGTTAGAATGAAGTGCAGGGAGGCCAGTAAACTAAACAATACTGTAATGTTTACCGATCTCTTGCAGAAGAAAACTGAATTAATAGTGAATCAGTGCAGTGCTGGGTGCGCTATGTTGCTAGGTAACGTGCATTGCTTTAACCACTTAAGGACTGCCCCACGTACATGTATAAGCACAAAATCTCGTACCTGTACGTGATTTCTGTTGTCGGCTCTGGGGCACATGCCACGATGGCCACCAGGACCCGCTGATCGTTCGCTGGAGAGGCAAAATGGCGGTCTGCCTATATAAACAAGGCAGACCGTTGTTCTGTCAGAGAGGAGGAGAGAGATCTTGTCTTCCTGCTAATCAGGAACACAGATCTCTCTTTTCCTCCAGCTAAGCCATCCCACACACAGTTAGAAAGCACTCTCTAGGAGCACACTTAATCCTTTCATCGTCCCTGATATTAACCCCTTTCCTGCTAATGGCATTTATACAGTGACAGAGCATTTTTTTTAGCACTAATCACTGTATTAATGTTACTGGTTCCCAAAACGTGTCAAATTTGTCAGCCGCAATGTCACAGTCCCACTATAAATTGCTGATCGCTGCCATTACTAGTAAAAAATATATAAAAAGAAAAAAATGTCCCTAAACCTATAACTTTTGCGTAAACCAATTAATATACGCTTATTGGGATTTTTTTGACATTTTTTTATTGGATATGTTTTATAGCAGAAAGTAAAAAATACATTTTTTTTCTTCAAAAAACGCAGAGGTGATCAAATACCACCAAAAGAAATCTCTAATTGTGAGAAAAAAAAGGACAGTTTTATTTGGGTACAGCATTGCATGACCATGCAATTGTCAGGTAAAATAACGCAGTGCCATATTGCAAAAAAAGGCCTGGTCATTAGGGAGGTAAAACCTTCTGGGGCTGAAGTGGTTAAGGTGTTACTAAACCCAGGACCCTGCATTCACTATATCTGGTCTCCCATAGTACACAAAACATGGAAATGCAATTATTTTAGTAAATATAAACCGCTAAATACCTTTTCTCATTAGCAGTATATAGCAGTCTTGTGACTTTTATCAGCATCTGGCAAAGCACTGGTTAAAGTTTGTGGGAGGAGTTTTCATTCTCCTCCGACTGTCCTATGAGGCTGCATGACCCTTGACCCAGTGTCTGTACAGTGCCGATTGGCCCTGTGCTGATCACATGCACCCTCCCAAACAATAAAAAAGACTGCCCTCAAGGCTCTGTACTATCAGGAAATGGATTAGGGACTGTGGAAGAAGGGGTGGATCAGAGAAGACAGGATAAATCAACCTTTTTACACAACACGCGGGACTAACCCTATAGGTTCCACAGTGAGTATAACAAGCATGCTTTACTGCATATACAGACTGATTTTACTGTTATTGGTTCAGTAACACTTAAGGGCATTAAAATAAATGGGCTACCAACAGATACTAATGTGCTTACAAATACACATACTCCTTTTTCTTTTTCTTTTAACACAGTTATTTGTACTACCACACATTGCGAATGTGTTGCCTTGTGCATTGGTTTGGCATTTAAAAGTAACCATTTCCCATCCTTAGGGATAGTTCACACCACAAAAACGCAGATCTGTATGCGTTTCTGAATGCGCATTTTTAACAGGTCCCGGTGCGTTTTTGATGCATTTCCAAATGCATTCCAGATGATTTTTTCTTATTTTTTTTTTTTTTCACTTTACTGGGGTCCGGTGCCTTTTTGATGCCTTCCAGTACAGTCCAGTGAAGGAAAAATGCAGCATGTTCTACTTTTTTTCTGGAACTGGAAAGCCCTGGAACTGAATGCACAGGTGTGAACTATGCCATTGGAAACCATTTAACCTTCTTCCCATGTGTTTTTGATGCAGAAAGAAAAACACACTGGACTGCATGTGGTGTGAACTGGCCCTTATGCCTTTTATAAACAGCCTATGGTTGAAGTAGTTATACTGGGAACATGCCAGAGGCTACAATCATGATCCTGGGAATGTTTTTTAGAGCCAGTGATTCTGTTCCTAGTCAAATTGATCCAAACAGCTATACAGCCACTGGATCACTTTTACAGGTGGCAGAAGGGGGTCCCCACCTCCCACCACCACTGCCTCTAGTGGGCTCTCCCATCCAATCAGGGAGCCTGGTAAGTCAGCTATCAGCGACATTTGCTTCCTGGAACACAGCAAGAGAAACCGATGATGTTGTATTATGTTGAGGAATTAATGTTGAGGTTCTAAGTAGTTTTCTAGCAAAAAAAAATATGATAATTTTTACATGTAGGAGAGGAATGTCAGAATTGGCCCAGACTGGAACTGGTTAACCACAGTGGAATGCATGTCATATATGTTATTGTACATGTTAGTGGAATGAGGAAGTGTGAATTTGAAAAGATGATCTACCAGCACACTACAACGCATGGCATGTGAAATGTGATACGCTGCAGTGCGGGTATATTATGAACAATTGGTTAGAGCATCGGGGTGGTGTTCAATATGAATGTCACCACATAGCATTGCTATGCATTACAGTAAAGTGCAGTAAAATATGTTTTTTACCACGCATTAATGTAAGGGGGTGGTCACTAGACAGGTGAGTATCAGTGGAAATATTGCTTTGAATAGTCAACTTTGCTTTGTTATTTAACATGCATTGTGTTAAGGCAGCCTATTCTTTTTTTTAATGAAGTACTAGCACAGAACAATGCACGTAAAATCAGACATGATCCTTTTTTTTCAATGCAGCACAGTACAACACACAGATGGTTCCCATCTGTGCATTGCTGTGCACTGAAATGCATATGCATTGAGATGCCCTGGCAAGGTTCATTGGGGTGGCATTCAAAATGAACAGTACTGCAGATTGTAAATTAGTACAAAACATAGGTGTAAAGCTAGCCTCAAGGTTTTTAGCCTTCATTGTATGTAAAAAGAAAAACATTGTTTTCGCTAGTCATAAACTGTAAGTTGCTTAAGGTTCAATTTAAAGTTTAAAAATATATTTGTTTGTTATTGCCATTACTACAGATTCAATTGGAAGTTTAAAATGTGGTATTTGCGTGAACGAAGATTGATTTTAGTGTAATTGTATTGAAAATACAGTTTTGAGAAAATGTTCTGCAACTATTATAGGACATACAAAACCAGTGGCTTAATCTTTTAGTTCTACAGACACTGTGATTTCAGGTAATATATCGTTTGGTGAACTTTTGCTAACTTTCAATGTTGTACATAAAAAAAAAAAAAAAAAAAGAACAGCAAAAAAAGAAAAATTGTCAAACAAAATCCAGCAACAAAAATTTGATTATGGCAGGCTGGGCCCAGCATTGAAAGGGTTAAACATTGGATAATTTTTCAGTTTCAATACTGTCTTGATCATCTTGTGTCTGTAGGTAGCTGTAATAAATGTTGGATTAAAAAGCCCAAATGCTGAAAAAAATAGGTGGAGTTGGTATGGATTAATATAGAACAGGGTTGATTTACTAACACTGGAAAGTACAAAATCTGGTGCAGCTCTGCACAGAAAACAATCAGCTTTCAGTTTTTTTTCATTTGTCAAAGCTTAAAGTGATTGTAAAGTCACGTTAAAAAAAAAAACATGTTGTACTTACCTGCTCTGTGCAGTGGTTTTGCACAGAGCAGCCTAGATCAACCTCTCCTCAGATCTCTCTTCTGTCTTCCTGGCCCCTCCCTCCTATCGAGTTCCCCCACAGCCAGCAGCTTGCTATGGGGGCACTGGTGCAGAGTCACAGCTCTGTGTTTCCATTCAGACACAGAGCCATGACCAGCCCCCCCCCCCCCTGATTGGCTGACTAACTTTGATTGTCAGCTGCGGGAGCCAATGGCGCCGCTGCTGTGTCTCAACCAATCAGGAGGAGTGTCCCGGACAGCTTAGACATTCATGGACTGGAGAGAGATGGGGCTCAGGTAAGTAATTGGGGGGTACTAGGGGGCTGCTACACATAAAAAGTATTTTTTATTTTAATGCATAGAATGCATTACAACTCCTTTAATTGAACAAGCTGAAGGTAGAAGTTGATTGGCTACCTTGGACAGCTACACCAGATTTTGCACTCTCCAGTTTTAGTAAACCAACCCCTATATGCCAATTTTTGTTTTGAAAGCTTAGGTTGCCTGCCAACCATCCATTTCACCCCAGACCAAATTTTCTGAAAAACAATCATGGTCAGGCCTTATGAATTGCAGGCAAATATAGCACAGCCAAACTCTAATGCAACTTGTTTCATAAAACATAGTAAATAGCATTGATGTATAATATCTATTATTATTGCATGGATCACATATAGGGGTAATTCTGCAGTGGGCTAGTCAAAGCGGATCTAGTGGTTATGTTGATCCAACAAGGGCCAAAATCAGTGTAAAAGCATAAAAAGGGATAAAACATCTTCCCAGTCAAGCCAAAGACTCCTGGATCTGAATAATCTCATCCCCATTGATAGCTTTAGACTACTATAACTGATCTGTAATTGGTTACAGTATTTCAATTCTATAAATTATTGACTGTATATATATATATATATATATATATATATATATATTCAGTACCATTTCATACCATTATGTTTATCTCACATACATTCACCTTGAACGGCACTCCAACACACTCAACAAAATGTACGATCTAGGTGTTGCTTCGTGCTATGTTAAACAAAGTGTTGCAGGTTCTGTTATTTGTTGTTTTGGCAGCCCATTCCAAATTTCTGATGTTCTCAATGCTATGCATGCTAAATGCACAATACCGCATGTGCATTACTGCAACGGACTGGTAATAACTGGCCCTTAAGCTGCAGTCCTAAAATGGTTATGGACCTATTATTTTTTAATTGCAATATGTTTAAAGCTGCTACCTCGTTTTGCTCCTCCCAGTAGGCTCTAGACCAATGGTTCTTAACCTGGGGGTCGAATGATGATTTGCCAGGGGTCACCAAATCCTGGGCTGTTCCTGAAGCCCGCACCTCTCTCCCAGCCTTTTTGCGGCTGCCCAGCAGGGCTGTCTCTGGAGCCTGTGGCCGCCCACTCGCCTCTTTGCAGCCGCCCATTCAGTTCACGGCATGGCTGGGGGGCAGAGACTAAAGGTCAGCTGACTGGTGAGGAATGTGAAGTGAGAGGGGCTGGAGGAGACCCTATCTCCTGATTTTGGTACGAGACACCACAAAGTCGGAGACACAGTGAATCCAGAGACAGAGCGAGTAACACTACTGTGATCATAGTTCCCATTAAAAGTCCCCACTACAGTTCTCAGATCAGCAGATGTCCTTGATGAAGAGCACCCAAGTTGGCTGATCAGAACTCCCCCCAGCATTGCTACTCATCCCAACTGTCCGCTAGCACTGCCACTCATCCCATTCCCCCCAGGGAAGGAATACAAATAGGGAATATATGGAAGGAAGAGGAACAAAAAAAAAGGGAGAGAAAGAATAAGAAAAATAACAAGAAAGACGGCTAGAGAGAGGGATGGGGGAAAAAAACAAGAAATTAGGATAAAGAGAGATAAAAGGGAAAGAAAGGAGAAGAGAAAAAGAGTGGTACATCCTAAAATGTACCCTAAGGGGTTTTAATACTGTACGAGTGGAAGGCACTCGGAGCGCTAAATGTATGTGGGTTAGAGCCTTGGGTGCTGACAACCCACGCTACGAAAATAATTCTACTGTTAGGGGTCCCCACAACGACTCCAATGTCATTGTAATGTACAAAGCAAAACACAAGTCTGATAAAAATGCCATGCTCTAGGATTAGCCCCAGCTTTCTTACTTTTGGCCTTTTCCTCACCTCAGACTTCAATATATGTCAATTTACACTCCAGAGCTGCAAGGTTTAGAGAAGGTCAGTGCCTTTCAGCTGTGATCGGAATATTCCATTGCTAGATTCTGCTATCTGCACATGGAAGCACTGTGGGGCCTATTTATATACTGGTAAAATGTTGAAATTGATATTTGATCATATCTTTATGGGAAAAATAAATTGCTACAGATCAGCCTATTTCTAGTACTAGTCTGGACAGTTTCTTTGTTCGTTTACACCAAACTTAAAACTTTAAACTTAACCAACAATAGAAAAAGAAGACAAAGCCTTAAAGGGGTTGTAAAGGAAATTTATTTTTTCATAATAAGCATCCTTTACCTGCAGACATTCCTCTTTTCACTTCCTCATTGTTCGTTTTTGCTCAGAAGTTGCTCTATTTCTTCTCTGTTCTGTTCACTTCCTGCTTGTCTTATTTTACTGACCACCGTGATGGCAGGCTTTACTGCGGTGGTCAGTAACGTGCTCACCCCCTCCTGGGAACTACATCTGTGTGGCAGGACGCTCTCTACGTGTTAGAGACTTCAAGGAGGTGTGAATTACTGGGCGTGCCGCAATTAATACTGGGAAATGTAGTTCTTACATGAACGATCGATGAAAACCAGGAAGTGAATGAGAGAACAGAAACTAGAATGCCTGAGGTGATATAGATGAAGGAATTTAATAGATATTTACTCGTTTTTTAACAGAATCATTACACTATTCTGTCTGTCTACCTTGCAGACATTACTTTTAGGCAATTTTTTTTTTTCCTTTAGTGACCCTTTAAGGAAAATTAACTTTTTTTTACATCTTTTAGCAAATTTTTGATGCACTACCAAGTGGTTTTATTTTATTTTTTATATAAGCCTTTAAACAATTTGATTGCAGCTTTCAGTGCCAAACTATTCGAGACAACACAGGCAAAAGTAGTGCTGATTCACAAAGCCTTTACGTCGGCGTATCTATTGATACGCTGCGTAAGTTGAAAGATGCGCCGTCGTATCTATGCTTGCTATTCATGGAGCTAGATACGCCTGAATTTCAGATTCCTTTGACCGACATAAGTCTTAGTACACCGTCGTATCTAGGGTGCATATTTACGCTGGCCGCTAGGGGCGCTTCCGTAGATTTACGCATAGAATATGTACATGACCTAGATACGCCGATTCACAAACGTACTTGCGCCCGCTACGCCGTTTACGTAAGGCTTACGTCCGGCGTAAAGTTATCCCTGCTATATGAGGCATTGCCAATGTTAAAATATGGACGTCGGAACAGCCGTCAAATTTTACGTTGTTTACGTAAGTGGTATGTGAATGGGGCTGTGCATTGAGCATTGAGTCAACGTTTCTTAGGGAGTATTTGCGACGTGATTCTGAGCATGCGCACGCATGCGCCGTAAGAACGGCCATTCATTTACATGGGCTCACGGCTAATTTAAATGAGGCACGCCCCCTACCTGCCTATATTGAATTAGGCGGCCTTACGCCGGCCTATTTACACTACGCCGGCGCAACAAGATATTAGAGAATACTGTTCTGGGCTACCTGATTTACGTTGGCGTAGCGCATATGAGATGTGCTACGCCGGCCAAAAGGTACGCCGCTGTGCCTGAATCTAGCCCAGTGTCTTTAAACTTGGGAACATATTCATCCAGTGGTGAGATAGTGGTTTTATTTGCTATTTTATGAGGATTTTTAATTTTAAGAAATATGTTTATAGCAGCTTTATTGAACTTGCACCATGAAAATACATTGGAATTAACATTAATATCTAGCTAGGAATGAACTGAAAAATAGAGTAGCCTTATTTGGATTTTGGAACACCGGCTTCATGACCAACAGGTTTGCTAGATAGTCCCTTTTCCTTGTGGACCCAATACCTTTTCTTCCTTTTATTGTATAGGATTATTCTGACAACATAAGCCTATAATGCATTTGTACTGTTTTGTGTACTTATGTAAATGCAGAAAAATGAAAAACACAAGAAGCTGCATTGGAGGAAAACTAATCTTCCTTGTAGGCCACCTTATTTTAGCAAAAGCATGAAAATGTAATATAAGCTCTTACTGGCATGTTTTTCTTCCACTTTTTTCTTCTTTTTAAGGCCTGTTGTTCCTTTTGCAAATAAACAGATGTGTTAGAGCATAGGTAATTGAGTGGTTTTATAGATTGGCACCATAAATAGGGTTAATTGTACCCTATAGGTAGAGCACCTGTTAGTGTGCACGGTTGCCTGAAGTCAACTAGAAATGTAATGCATTCAGAGTCATTCATTCTGTTTCCAGTGTCAGAGAAGTTGTTCAACTTCTAATCTACCGCACTAAAAATAAATCCACCAAGTATTATTTGTGTCAAAAGTGACAGCATAACACCAGGGGCGTAACTACTGCGGCCCAGGGCAGGAGTGTGAGAGGGAGAGTTGAGCCAAGGAAAAACAAATAGAGTATGATATTCTAAACATGGCAGACATAAATATTACAGAGTCTCGCTGCTCATTAAACAATCATTTGTATGTGGTCACAATGTTAGATGAAAAGATAAGGCATATTTTATTTAGATAAAAAATCAGTTCATTATGTCATAGTCAAGAGCCAGAAATATTTCAAGGACATGCAGCACACCATGCAGTGGCGGCCCGTCCATAGGGGGCGCCCGGGCGCCGCCCCCCCACCCCAAAGTCAGTAAAAAAAAAAATTATAAAAAAAAAAAAAAAATATTTAAACATGTCTCTTTAATAAAAAAAAAAAAAAATCGAAAAAAGGTCCTTGTGTGCACTGTATCCCGGCGCCGGGCGCCGGGCAGAGTGCGGGACGGGTAGCGCTACGTCTGCGGGGTTTGCAGACGAGGCGCTACATTGGCAGCGGAAAAATGCCTTTGTGGCTATACCCAGCGCGCCACAGCTTCTGGCGCGATGGACAGTATTGCGGGTGCACATAGTAAAGAGCTTATGTCAGTTCCCCACTAGGAGTACAGGAACAGGAAGTGACGTCTGCTTAGTTGAACTAAAGAACAGAAGCCTGCACATTGCTAAGTAAGTAAGTAATTATGTTGTAGAGACAGCAGCATCCACGTCCAAACAACCCCTGTCATCCCCACAGCTGATCAACATTTCTCATCCCCGATAATTGCGGCCGCGAGCACCCCCCCCCACCCGCATATTAACTTTTTTTTTTCTTTGCAATGTTCCCCGATAACTGCGGCCGCGAGCACACACCCCCCCCCCCCCCCCGCATATTAACTTTTTTTTAAATGTTCCCCGATAACTGCGGCCGCGAGCACCCCCCCCCCCCCCACCCCGACCCGCATATTAACTTTTTTTTTCTTTGCAATGTTCACTGTTCCTCGATAATTGCGGCATCTCAACCAGCCCCCCCCCCCCCCTTCCTGCATATTAACTTGTGGGAACTGCTTACGGAGAAGGGTGGTTATTTTTAATACCATTGCAATACCATTTTTACATTGATATTTTATATTGTGTCAATGTAATTTCTTAACTTTATAATTTTATATAATTTATTAGTTATAATGAATATTTGTTCGTTGTTGCAGCATTGTTCTCCTCATTATTTTCAGAGATTATATGAATAAATTGTAGGAGAATGTATTCATTTTGTACAGATATTTTTTTTGGCTTCTGCTCTGTTTAACCTTACGCTGCCTGTTAAAGCAACTAAATACTCTGCTGCCTTTTCTGAAACAGCAAATCACCCCAGAAGGTGCTGAGCGTTTATTTTATCCAACCTTGCTGGTGCATTCCATCTATCTGCTGATGTGTTGAGGCTGGCCTGCTTCAACCCAAACTTATAAAAAAAAATTCTTTACAGCGTTCCCCAAAAAATGCGGGCGCGAGCACCCCCCCCCCCCCCCCCCACACACATACTTATTAACTTGTTTTTTCTTTTCAGTGTTCCCCGAAAATTGTGTATTTGTGGAAAAATAGCAGCCGCAGCCTCCATCCCCCCCACCCCCGGCATGTTAACAATTTATCTTTTATATTTAAACTACCTGGTTATCTAAATTTTCTGGTAGTCTCATGCAGTATGTCTGCAGTCTCTGGTAATCTCATGCAGTATGTCTGCAGTCTCTGGTAATCTCATGCAGTATGTCCGCACTCCGCAGTCTCTGGTAATCTTGTGCAGTATGTCCGCAGTCTCTAATAATTTTGTGCAGTATGTCCGCAGTCTCTAATAATCTTGTGCAGTATGTCCACATTCTCTGGTAATCTCGTGCAGTAAGTCAGTCTCTGGTAATCTCATGCAGTATGTCCGCAGTCTCTAATAATCTTGTGCAGTATGTCCACATTCTCTGGTAATCTCGTGCAGTAAATCAGTCTCTGGTAATCTCATGCAGTATGTCCGCACTCCGCAGTCTCTGGTAATCTTGCGCAGTATGTCCGCAGTCTCTGGTAGTCTTGTGCAGTAAGTAAGTCTCTGGTAATCTCATGCAGTATGTCTGCACTCCGCAGTCTCTGGTAATCTTGTGCAGTATGTCCGCAGTCTCTGGTAGTCTCGTGCAGTAAGTCAGTCTCTGGTAATCTCATGCAGTATGTCCGCAGTCTCTAATAATCTTGTGCAGTATGTCCGCAGTCTCTGGTAATCTTGTGCAGTATGTCCGCAGTCTCTGGTAATTGTGTAGTATGTCCGCAGTCTCTGGTAATCTCGTGCAGTATGTCCGCAGTCTCTGGTAATCTCATGCCCATTTAGAGTCCTTCATTACTAACAGTGTAATTTTTTTAGTTTGCGCCAATCTGTAAGACTGCGCTATATACCATGATTTGTGATGCTGGGGCTATATACTCTGTCCTGTGATGCTGAGCTGTATACTCCTGACACTATAAGTGGAAGCAATTGGAATACAGGGGACGGAGTGGGTGGATTCTATAAGGGTGTGGCTTATGAGAAGTGGGAGGGGCCAAACGTGGAGGGGCGGGGTCTTGCGCCCCCCCATCCTAAAACTTCACCAGCCGCCACTGACACCATGTAAGTGTTTTTACTAGGCCGCTGTGGAAGATGGAGAGAGACTCAGCAGGTTTGATCCTTCTAAAGCAGGGGTAGGCAACCTTTGAGAGATGGAGATCTACCTAAACAACATGAAAGAGATCAAAGATCACTGGGGTTTGGTGGCCTTTTTTTTATGAATTTAACTAGCACAGCCTTCAGAGCAATAGACAGTGTCAGTAGTTTTTATTTCTATTATTTTTTATTTAGTTTAAAAAAAATATATATTTTACAATATTATTCCCCTCCCGTGTGTGGATGGTGTCAGTAGGGCAGTGGACAGTGTCAGTAGAGCAGTGGACAGTGTCAGTAGGGCAGTGGACATGTCAGTAGGACAGTGAACGGTGTCAGTAGGGCAGTGGATGGTGTCAGTAGGCCCGCCTAATTCAAATTTGGAACAGAGGGCATGTTTTATGTAAATGTTCTGTGACCCGACGTGATTGACGTTTTTCATGAACGGCGCATGTGGCGTCCGTGGAAATCTCCCAGTGTGCATTGCTCCTAATATGCCGCAAGGACATATTGGTTTTGACGTGAACGTAAATTACATCCAGCCCCATTCACGGACGAGTTACGCAAACGACGTAAAATTTTCAAATTTCGTCGCGGGAACGACGCCCATACTTAACATTGGTATGCCGCACTTACGCCACCATATAGCAGGGGTAACTTTACGCCGGGAAAAGCCTAACGTAAACGGCGTATCTGTACTGCGTCGGCCGGGCGTACGTTCGTGAATTCGCATATCTAGCTGATTTACATATTTCAACGCGTACATCAGCGTACACGCCCCTAGCGGCCAGCGTAAATATGCAGTTACGATCCGACAGCGTAAGAGACTTACGTCGGTCGGATCTAATAGAAATCTATGCGTAACTGATTCTAAGAATCAGGCGCATAGATACGACCGGCCAGACTCAGAGCTATGACGGCGTATCTGGAGATACGCCGTCGTATCTCTTCTGAGAATCTGGCCCTTAGTGTCTTTTTTGGACAATGACATAGAAATATCATATGGTTTTGTACCACAGATGAAAAGCCTTTATAAACAGGCTGCAATTTCTGAGCAGACATTTAGCCCCTGTATCTTTTTTTTAGATACTAATGATTGTAATCTCATACAGGTTTGCACCACAGCCAGGAATCCTGAGACATTGAGCAGGCATTTAATTACCAAAAAAGGGTATTTTTTGGATGTGGAGGGAACGAATTCCAAAACGAACCAACGAAACAAAATTAGTAACATAACGAACCTATGCAAAACTAAACAAAACACATTTTTCTGTTCTGCACGTCTAGCATTTAGTATTTGTAAAAAATTTATAAAAATTAAATATTCTTTTTAGGGACACTAACAATGGAAATAGCATACAGGTTTGCACCACAGTTTAAGAGCCTGTTTGGACAGGCCACAATTTCTGAGCCACTTACCATCTGGAAATAAATAATTTGTTCGTTTTTTTGAGGATAGAAAAAGCATATAGCTTAACAATACAACTCAGTGGCAGCCGCTCATGCAGGGCGCAGGGGCGCCGCCCCCCTTATCCATGTGCCCGACCCCTAATCTACATGTTGAATAGAAGAAAGAAAGTCACCGCTCCAGGTGGGTCTACTATACGGTCACACACTGTTTACAGGATTCCAAGTGTGCTAGGGGAACAGCCGACGTTTCGCACAAAATCAGTGCTTATTCATGGCCATGAATAAGCACTGATTTTGTGCGAAACGTCGGCTGTTCCCCTGTTCCTGTTGTTTTGATCTGGTGATGTATCTGCTGTTCATTTAATAAAAGACAACCTGTACGGTTTTTGGAGTGCGGCCATCCATCCTTCATCTATCGTTTATGCTAATCTACATGTTGGGCGCTGGACGCATGGATTCCAATGTTTTTTTTCTTTCAAAGCAGATGATTAAAGCCTGCGGCTCTAATTGGCTTCCAAAAGGCCCAACTGGGTGGGCCCCAAGCCCACCCAGTTGTGTGACATTAGCAAATTAATATTTGCTAATGTCTTCCTGTTTCTCCTTCTGGCCAATCAGGAAGCAGGTCCTGAGACCCAATTGGCCATGAGTCCTAAGTCCTGATTGGCCGGGAGGAGAAGCATCTGCCAGACTAGGGAGGAGACGCAGGGGAAAGTCACCTAAGTCGCGACCTGGATGGGATAAGTGCAGGGCTGGCGGGTGACAGGCAAGCGATGCGGCCATCGAGCGACGGGGGTGGGGAGTGGTTTGCAGGCTGGTGGGGCCACGGGCTGCTCCCCCAAGAAAATTGTTTACCAGCTGCCACTGATACAACTAATAAACTGATGTGGACGGTCCATAATTTCAGAGAGATAGAGCAGGCAAGCATTTGTTTTGGACACTGAAGATGGAAACTGCAAACATCTTTGCAGAATAACCTTTTGTCCCAAAAATGTAGCTTTCTCTCAAAAAATAAGCAAATTGCGCCTAATGATTAATGTATTTTTTTCCACTTAGAAGATAGAAAAATTTAAGTACTAGCCAGCACAGCTTTTATACCTTTTTTTGGAGAGGTCGCTATTTATGAGGGGCATAGCATGCAGATTTAACTTTAAATAATAAAATAGACTGCATATTTGCAAAGATTTGATATAAATATTGTACAGATTTCAGACAGAGAATCCTTATTAAAGTGGTAGTAAAGTTACTATGTTTATTTTTACCTATAGGTAAGCCTATACAGTGGGGCAAAAAAAGTATTTAGTCAGCCACCAATTGTGCAAGTTTTCCCACTTAAAAATATGAGAGAGGCCTGTAATTGTCATCATAGGTATACCTCAACTATGAGAGACAAAATGTGGAAACAAATCCATGTCTGATTTGGAAAGAATTTATTTGCAAATTATGGTGGAAAATAAGTATTATGTCAATATCAAAAGTTCATCTCAATACTTTGTTATATATCCGTTGTTGGCAATGACAGAGGTCACACGTTTTCTGTAACAAGTCTTCACAAGTTTGCCACACACTGTTGCTGGTATTCCTCCATGCAGATCTCATCTAGAAAAGTGATGTTTTGAGGCTCACGGGAAACACTGACTTTCAACTCCCTCCAAAGGTTTTCTATGGTTTTCTATGGGGTTGAGATCTGGAGACTGGCTAGGCCACTCTAGGACCTTGAAATGCTTCTTACGAAGCTGCTCCTCCATTGCCCGGGTGGTGTGTTTGGGATCATTGCCATGCTGAAAGACCCAGCCACGTTTCATCTTCAATGCCCTTGCTGATGGGAGGAGGTTTGCGCTCAAAATCTCACGATACATGGCACCAGTCATTCGTTTATGTACACGGATCAGTCGTCCTGTTCCCTTTGCAGAGAAACAGCCCCAAAGCATGATCTTGCCACCCCATGCTTCACAGTAGGTATGGTGTTCTTTGGTTGCAACTCAGCATTCTCTCTCCTCCAAACACGACGAGTTGTGTTTCTACCAAACAGTTCTACTTTGGTTTCATCTGACCATATGACATTCTCCCAATCCTCTTCTGGATCATCCAAATGCTCTCTAGCAAACCTCAGACGGGCCCGGACATGTACTGGCTTAAGCAGGGGGACACGTCTGGCACAGCAGGATCTGAGTCCCTGGCGGCATAGTGTGTTACTGATGGTAGCCTTTGTTAAGTTGGTCCCAGCTTTCTGCAGGTCATTCACTAGGTCCCCCCTTGTGGTTCTGGGATTTTTCCTTACCGTTCTTGTGATCATTTTGCCCCCACGGGGTGAGATCTTGTGTGAAACCCCAGATCGAGGGAGATTATCAGTGGTCTTGTAAGTCTTCCATTTTCTAATTATTGCTCCCACAGTTGATTTCTTCACACCAAGCAGCTTGCCTATTGCAGATTCAGTCTTCCCAGCCTGGTGCAAGTCTACAATTTTGTTTCTGGTGTCCTTCGACAGCTCTTTGCTCTTCACCATAGTGGAGTTTGTAGTGTGACTGTTTGAGGTTGTGGACAGGTGTCTTTTATACTGATAACAAGTTCAAACAGGTGCCATTAATACAGGTAATGAGTGGAGGAGAGAGGAGCCTCCTAAAGAAGAAGATACAGGTCTGTGAGAGCCAGAAATCTTGCTTGTTTGTAGAAGAGACCAAATACTTACTTTCCACCATAATCTGCAAATAAATTCTTTCCAAATCAGACAATGTGATTGTCTGAATTTGTTTCCACATTTTGTCCCTCATAGTTGATGACAATTACAGTCCGCTCTCATCTTTTTAAGTGGGAGAACTTGCACAATTGGTGGCTGACTAAATACTTTTTTCCCCCACTGTAATAAGGCTTACCTGTAGGTACAGTATTTTTTTTAAAAATATGTAATGTTTATTAAATATTATATAAGTAAATATTTACCTTAGCAGCAGCCTGTGATGTCACCAGCACATGAGCTCTGAAGGAATGGCATGCCCGTGCCTTTCCTTCAGATCTCTGTGCCGTGGCCATGATTCCCGTCATCACAGCTGGCCATTCATATGGTCGAAGCCTGCGAAACCGGAAGGAAGACAGTGCTTTGTTTTCAGGTAAGTCTTTCATAATGTACTAGTATGTTGTGCAATGCAGCACTTTATGACTAAAACCACCCAGGGGCCCATTGTTTTCCATTTTTTTGTTGCTGTTTACTACCGCTTTAATGGGAGGCCAATTTGGAGAGTCGACTTACATAAGCCTGAAATTGTAAAGGAAACCACACCAATAATGGAATTTGTATTCTTAGTACATACAGTAATCTCATTCTTTTTGTGATTAGTCAAATAAGGGGGCAGAGAGTCGGCTTATTTATGCCAGAAAATAAAACATGCATTTTCTTTTTAGGAAACACTATATAATTTTTACAGATTCAATGCACATTAATGTTTCTGTTAAAAGAGAAGGCAATTTAGAACCCAGGGAGATGTTATATTTCAATCAGCACAAATCAGACTGTTATTTTTATTACACGTAAGCTAGAAATTACATCGATTTTCTGCAGTAATTGTAAATAATAGACATCAGAGGCAATTTGAGAGGAAGAGAGCAGACAGGTTCCTTCTGCAAATCCAAAAATTACATTGTATTTTCCCTTGGACTTAGGAGAAAAATATTTTAAGAAATTAACTGAACCTGAATTTGAACATGTTTTAAAGCATGTTTTACAGGCCAGAATTTCAGAGGTAATGGGTAAAGCCAGATGTGTGTTTACCAAATTTTGCAATTGAGAAGAAGCATGAGGAAACAAAATGTATTGTGCATTTTTAATAAGAATGCACTGCAATTCAACCAAAAAACTTATGGCCAGAACAGTGTTTACCCAGCCCAGATAAACTGAACAGTTTGTACTTCTGTAAAATAATTTTTGTAAAAATCACATTTCTAATATTCTTGCAGAATGGAGGATCAACCCAACCACCATAACCCTTACACAAAACGGTCTACAGATCACAGGATGAACTCTGCTTTAACAAACATTCACTGCATCTACAACTATCAAACAGTTGTGATAAAATTGGGTGGTGCCCAAATAACATACTGTAAATCCACAGATAAAATCCTGCAGAGCATATAATGGACTCTACTAAACATTCACTGTATCTGCAACTTTTAAAATGCTTCTAAAAAAATGGGTTTTGGGTGGTGGTGGTGCCCAAACACTAAGGCCCCATACACACGATAGAATTTATCCGCGAATACGGTCCAGCGGACCGTTTCCGTGGATAAATCCTCTCGTGGATTTCGGCGGATTTTCATGCGATGGTGTGTACACACCATCGCATTGAAATCCGTGCCGAAATCCTCTGGCGATGACGTGTCGCGCCGTCGCCGCGATTATGACGCGGCGACGTGCGCGACGCTGACATATAAGGAATTCCACGCATGCGTCAAATCATTACGATGCATGCGGGGGATCCCTTCGGACGGATGGATTCGGTGAGTCTGTACAGACCAGCGGATCCATCCGTTGGGATGGACTCCAGCAGATGGATTTGTTTGCATGTCAGCAAATATCCGACCTGCTGGAATCCATCCCAGGGGAGATATATCCGTGGAAAAAGATCCGCTGGCGTGTACACACCATAGGATCTATCCGCAGAAACCCATTTGCTGGGATTTATCTGCGGATGGATTCTATGGTGTGTACGGGGCCTAAAACCCTACAGAAAATCTTTCAGAGCACTCTATAGGCCCTTTTAAACAAAATTCACAGTGCTTTGGGTTGCCATGTTAAAATTGCCATAGCAAAAAAAACTACAAGACTATAATAGTGGTAGGAGATATTAACAGTGTCTGAACATCACAAATATTTGAAAAAATACTTTGAACATGTTTCCACACATAATTGTTTAGGAGATCTGTTTATACCAGGGCTTTCTATCAAGGTGTGTAGGAAAATGCATTTATTGATCAACTAAGGCAATTTAACATGGTCCTTCAAAAATACGACACCCCATAGATAAAATACAGTAAAACCTTGGTTTGCGAGCAAAATTTGTTCCAGAAACATGCTTGTAATCCAAAGCACTTGTATATCAAAGCATTTTTTTACAGGGTATAAAAGAGAAGAGAGGCACCTCTAAGTGTAGCAATATGTTGCTAAATGTTGTACCTTCATTAAATGTAACCATATTGCTACACTTAGAGGCTGCTCTCTTCTTTTTTATACTCAGTTGTGACATGACGCTACTCTTATATCAAGACATCGCTTGTATATCAAGGCAAAATTTATTAAAATATTTAGCTTGTCTTGCAAAACGCTCTCAAACTAAGTTACTCTCAAACCAAGATTTTACTGTATGTGACAATGTTAATATATATAATTTCAGGATTTTTTTTTAGTATATACATCCTTGGCCACACGTTTTGAGAATGCCACAAATAATTTTTTACAGTCTGCTGCCTAAGAGACGGTTCACACTGGGGCGACCTGGGGTCCGACTTTATGTTGCCCCAAGTTGCCCCAAGTTGTGCGGTCGAGAAAATGAATGGAAGTGAATGGGAGCCATCTTAATGTACACTACTGAAGTCACTACGACTTCAGAAAATGTTCCTGTACTACTTCAATCCGACCTTCTAGGCAACTTGTACCCATTGATTTCAATGGAAGTCGCCTCAGAAGTCGGATCACTGCCTTAACTGAAGCAACAATACAGGAAGATAACATACATTTCTCAGGCAAACCCCTCCTTCCCCCCTCCCTCCCACATAGCT
Organism: Rana temporaria; assembly: GCF_905171775.1. Taxonomy (NCBI): domain Eukaryota; kingdom Metazoa; phylum Chordata; class Amphibia; order Anura; family Ranidae; genus Rana; species Rana temporaria. Next base: position 254,057,520 of record NC_053489.1, on the reverse strand, counting down.
GATTGTTGTTTGATTGGCCACTGAAAAGCCTCCTGTCCTGGAGGCGACTTGAAGTTGCCTTGTACTGTCCTGGAGGCAACTTGAAGTTGCCTTGTAAGTTGCCTGATGATTCATACTCAAGTCGTGTCCAAGTTGCCTCCCAAAGTCATGCTAGAAGTCATGTTGCCCCTGTGTGAATGGGCTCTCAGTGTTTTTAGATCTTTTTGTCAGATGTTACTATTATATACTGAAGTATAATTACAAGCATTTCATAAGTGTCAAAGGATTTTTATTGACAATTACATTACGTGGTTGTAAACCCTTTACAACCACTTTAACCTACAGGTAAGCCTAGATTTAGGCTTACCTGTAGGTGCTTGAAATATCTCCCAGACCTGCACCGTACAGCAATTTGTTCTGTGCATTCACCAGAGTTAGGAAGGGCACGCTGTGCCCTTTCTAACTTGGGTCATGCCGTGAGTGGAGGCTCCCGCGCGTATGTGCGGGATTGAAGTCACGCGACTCCGGCCATTCACAGAGCCGGAGTTTGCGGCCCCAGAAAGGAAGGGGATGAAGAATGGCAGCTCGCTACTTGCGAGGAAGACGGGGACATCGGGGGGTTCAACTGCAGGTAAGTGTCACATAATGGGCTACTATGCGATACATAGTAGCCCATTATGCTTTAACTTGGCAGGGAAACAAAGAGGAAGAAACACCCATCAGGGTTTACTTCCTTTTTAAGTTTATACAGAGTCAATTTATTTGCAGTGTTGACCCTTCTTTTTCTAGATCTTTGCAATTCGCCCTGGCATGCTGTCAATCAAGTTCTGGGCCACATCCTGAGGCCTCGTACACACGACCGAGGAACTTATCATAAATGAAACATTGTTTTCCTCGACGAGTTCCTTATTAGGCTTGTCGAGAAACTTGACAAGCTTTCTTTGCGTACACACTGTCAAGACCAAATCTCGTTGTTCTCAAACGCGGTGATGTACAACACATACGACGGCAGGGGTAGTTCGATTCCACTGGCAAAAACCCTTGGGGCTGCTTTTGCTAATCTCATGTTACTGCGTGTTAAGGTTTGGTAGGAGATGATTTGCACTTTTCAGTCTGTTACAGCGTGACAAATGTGCTATCTCCATTACAAACGCTACTTTTACCGAAGGTGCTCTCCCGTCTCATACTTTATTCTGAGCATGCGCGGGTTTCTAAGCATACACACGAACGTGTTTCTCGTCCAGCCCGAAGAGGAACACGACGAGGAAATTGAGACTCCCGACCAGGAAAAAGAGATCTTGTTCTCTTTTTTTCTCGTCGAGTTCCTCGACAGTTTTCTCGATGAAAAACATACACACAACCGTTTTCCTTGGCAAAAAAGCTCTGCCACCAAGTTTCTTGATGCATTCTGTTGAGGAAAACGGTCGTGTGTACGAGGCCTGACTGATGGCAGCCCATTCTTGCATAATCAATGCTTGGAGTTTGTCAAAATTTGTGGGAGTTTTTTATGTTCACCGGCCTCTTGAGGACTGACCACAAGTTCGCAATGGGATTAAGGTCTGGGGAGTTTCCTGGCCATGGACCCAAACTTTTGATGTTTTGTTCCCCAAGCCACTTAGTTATTACTTTTGCCTTATGGCAATGCATTGTTTATCACCAAACTTTTTGGATGGTTGGGAGAAGTTAATCTCGGAGGATGTTTTTGTACCATTCTTTATTCATGGCTGTGTTCTTAAGCAAAATTGTGAGTGAGCTCACTCCCTTGGCTGAGAAGCAACCATACATGAATGGTTTTAGGATGCTTTACTGTTGGCATTACACAGGACTGATGGCAGCACTCACCTTTTCTTCTCCGGACAAGGTTTTTTTCCAGATGCCCCTAACAATCGTAAAGGGGGATTCATCAGGGAAAATTACTTTACCCCAGTCCTGAGCAGTTCAATCCCTGTACCTTTTGAAGAATAACAGTCTGTCCCTGATTCTTTTGGAGAGAAGTGGCTTCTTTGCTGCCCTTCTTGACACCAGGCCACCCTCCAAAAGGCTTTGCCTCACTGTGCCTGCAGGTCCTGCAGTTGAATCAACTGTAGGAGACGGTCCTGGTGCTTGCTGGACTTTCTTGGGCACCAAGACACCTTCTTCACAAGTGCAGTGAAATTTTTTTTTTTATGGGATTAAGTTCATTTTCATGGCAAAGAGGACCTTTGCAATCAATTGCAATTCATCTAATCACTCATAACATTCTGGAGTATATGCCAATTGCCATCATAAAAACTGAGGCAGCAGACTTTGTGAAAAATATAATTTGTGTCATTCTCAAATTTTTTGGCCATGGCTGTACAGTAGGTGTTATCCCCATAGGTTAAGTTTAGTGAAGCCTATGTTCAGGACTAGCATAGCTGTTTTTTTTTTTTTACAATTTCCAAGAGCGTATTGCAGGTACTTGGAAAATCTAAAATTTACAGATCTGCAGTCTTATTTAGTAAGTGCTAGCCAATTAAAATTCACCATGTCACCAGCACATAATAGGTTTCTATGCATTACTGCATTACCATTAGCTTTTTTTGTATGGCATTTTTAGATATAGTCTGCCACTAATTAGCCTACTAATTTTATCAGATTTCTCCACACACATAATTTTAAATTTGATTGGCAAATGCAAAGACTATGCATGACTATGCATGCAGCCATTCAAATTTTTCCTTGCACAATCCCAAAAGTTTTTTTTAACTGACAGCTTTGCATGTGTGAATATTTATGTATCTGTGCCAGGTCCACCCAACTGAGCCCAGATGTTATGCCCTGTACACACGATCGGGCTTTTGCCCTGCCACACTTACATCGAAATTCTAACGGAATTCCATCGGAGTAAAATAGAACATGTTCTCTATCTAAACTCAGATGGAATTCCTTGGAAAAAAAGTCAGATGGGGCATGCACACAGTCGGAATTTCCGATGGAAAAAGTCTGTCTGACTTTTCCCATCGGAAATTCAGATCGTGTGTATGGGGCTTTACAGTCCAATCTGCATGGCATGCATTGTAGTTACTAGTTTGTTCAATTATTTGTTTCATTTGTTCTGATAAGTCATGCAGTACAGCTATTGTACTTTTCCTTTTAGCTTATCTTTTTTATTTATTTTTTATAATTTTCTGTATGATGGATAGAGTGCACATTGTTTATCTTTAAAACAGCATGCAGTCTTCCATTGCTTTGAACTGTTCATTGTTCAGAATATGTTTCCATACCTGCCAAATTAATGACCAGGGGGGCAGTTATCTTTTTATGTTCAGTCAAAGCAGAATTTTTATGCAGATATTGTTTCCCTTCACTGAGCAGATTGTGTTACTGTAATCAGCCCTCTAAACTGATATCTACAAAGTTTATTCAACACATTTACAAAAAAAAATAGTATTTTCATCACAAAAGAGATTAGGGGTCTATTCTTCACCTTGTCTCATTTATCCCAGAGTGACATATACAAGTCATACTGCTGTGCGTGGATCATTCATCCAAACGCTGAGCTATTTAAGAGACTTTATCTGTCCCATGTGAAGGGAATAATAACCTTTGATGAAAAGATGCTTAAGTGAGTTGTTTTTCAATTGGAGACTGGCGCTAGAGCAGCAAACGGTCGTCTCTCGAGCCTTATTTGGGTTTTTTTCTTAACGCAAATTTTCAAAAGAATGGTAGCATGAAAGACTGTTATCATTTAAAGGTAATATCTGTTACCTGTCATGATCAAAGTAATGGTTACATTTTACTGCCAATTGTCTAATAGATATACTTTTCATCCGCCATTTACAGTACTTGTCTGCAGAGGACCATTATTGGTGAATGTAAACAATAGGAGGCTGTGTTATAGCTAATTATTTTATAGAGCTTACAGTTGTAAAAAAGAAAGGGTGGGTTTATGTGATTTTCTCCATAAAACCGGTTTCATTTTTACTGTTACTGTGGTTAATACAATAAAAGGAAAAGATGAGTTAAAGACAAATTTACTTTGGAAAAAGCACCTTATATGTGACCGGACTGAAGATTAGAATAATATGCAAATTTATTCAAGGTCAGTACAAAAAAACAAATCTTAACAATTTCATTAAAGTATAGGTCTATACACATAATTATATTTAGAGTAAGTGGATAATGACAGGTTTAATCACACTCATATTCTTACAGATCTTGTGGACTGAAAAAACCCAACCGTAGATGGATATTTTCTCTTTTTTTTTCTCTCTTTTTTAACACTGTGTGCCTTTGGTGCAAGTACTGAGATTGAGGCTGGCTTCACACTAGTGCAAATTAAATGCAGGTTTCGCCGTCATCCAATTCGCATGACAGGAGATTGTAACCAGCTCTCTATGGAGCCGGTTAACAAAAATCTCTGGGGCTGCTGCGGAGCGGCTTGCACAGGGGCCCTGTGCATCTTTGGCTCCGAATTCAGACCCTGATTCCTCCCTCAAATGGAAAACAGGGACGCACCACCCCTGCTGAGAGCACTAGTTTGAACCCAGCCTTAGGGTTAGATTTTAGGGGGTTAATACTTATAATTTAGGTTAGAGATTAAAGCTGAACACCAGCCAAAAAGCTGCATACACAGAATAAATACATATATAAAAAGCTTTTTTAAAGGAAAAAGATTACGGCACTGCTGTAGTCTCCCAGAGATACAATTGGATGGATGTAAAGAAAAAAAAGGAAATGGAAGTTCTAGAATATGTCCACTCAGAGGATAAGGCAGCTCCCCTGTATAGGTCCTGAGTTAACCTAGTAAACGTAAAAACAGAAAAGAGCAGAGGGCGCCTCCATCTGAGGAAGAGTCAGCATGTCATCACTGGCAGAGATCAACAGGCAAGCAACTGGTGTTCTGCAGAGTTCAGCCAGGAAGCTGCAAAGTTGATATGGATTAAAGCGTTGTGGCTTATAGAGCTGGAACACGAGCAACATGGTGTGCAGCAGCCATGTCAGACCAAATTCTGACCGTTCAAAGCGCGGTGACGTAAAACACTACGACGAGCCGAGAAAAATTAAGTTCAATGCTTCCGAGCATGCGTCGACTTGATTCTGAGCATGTGTGGATTTTTTCTCCGTTGGAGTTGCACACAGACGATCAGAATTTCCTATAGTTTTTTTTTCCATCAGAAAAAAATAAAACATGTTCTATTTCTAAACACTGATGGGAAAAAAGGCCAATGGGGCCCAAACACGATCGGAATTTCCGATGAAAAAAGTCCATTCCGATCGTGTGTACGCAGCATTAGGCAGCAGCTTTCATAAGCCGCTTGCCTGCTGATCTCTGCCAGTGATTACAACTCCTCCTTAGATGACATGCTGATTCTTTCTTTACCATATGTGAGTGCATTATTGTATTTATACTATTTTCTGGTTTGCACACTCTACACTCAGATGGAGGTGCCCTCTGCTCTTTTCTGTTTTTATCAAAAGCTGTTTTACCTAGCAAAGACTGTGTTATTCTTGGGGGAAAACAATGCTGAGGGGGGATCTGGGGTATATAGGGGGTAGCAATGCTTGGGGTAGCCTGGGTGGCAATAGTGCTAGAGGTATCAGGGATGTAGAGAGGCCACAGTGTAGGGGGTATCAGGGATGTAGTGGGGTCACAATACAAGGGGTATCTTATGGTATATGGTAACAGTGCTGGGGGTAATATCTAGGGTGTAGAGGGGTCAGAGTGCTGGGGGGATATCTAGGGTGTAGAGGGGTCAGAGTGCTGGGGGGATATCTAGGGTGTAGAGGGGTCAGAGTGCTGGGGGGATATCTAGGGTGTAGAGGGGTCAGAGTGCTGGGGGGATATCTAGGGTGTAGAGGGGTCAGAGTGCTGGGGGGATATCTGGGGTGTAGAGGGGCAAGAGTGTTGGGGGGTATCTGGGATATAGAGGGGTCAGAGTGCTGGGGGGATATCTGGGGTGTAGAGGGGTCAGAGTGCTGGGGGGATATCTGGGGTGTAGAGGGGTCAGAGTGCTGAGGCGGCATCAATCTAGCAGATATATTATATTTTCCCACTTTTTCTTTGCTGTACAGAATGATTGTTCATGTAGTTAATGCAGAGCTCCACGCAAAATCTAGAGAGGTTAGGACAGATGGCTTGTTTTAGAGCTTTTCTTTCTGCTTGTGGATAATTTGTAATTGCTTGTCTGGACACTTTAGGCTTACTACATGAAAGAGGTGGTGCGATTTTCATTACAACCAAGTGCAGTTATACCACCCATGATGCTTTGATCATCTGTTCTTGAAGTTGTGGCTAACAAAGTAACATGATGGTGTATACAGTATATTTTAAACACCTTTTCCCATATAATGATACCTTTCCTATTGATTTTAATGGAATATTTGTATATAATGAATGTCTAGCAGCATAACTGTGAGCATGCAATTAGGCAAAATTCCTTGGGTTTTCCAACATTCATTCTAAAGGCTATCCTACCAGGGGGGAACCTCAGCTATACAATCCATAAGACAGTGCAAACAGTAATAGTAATTAGAGATGAGTGAATAATGGAAAAAAATCGAATCCACTGGGCAATTGTTAGTATTGCCTTCTAGTGTTTTTGAACTGGTAAAAAGAGGTTCGAAAGAACACTTACCAGTCCCTTAATGACTCTGCAGAGTAGAAGTTGGATTGATTAAAGTTGTTAATATTTAGCATAATAGTGGAATAATGGAGTACTACTCTGACTTTATGTTGGTCTATATTAGTTGATCATTTGCAGATAGATCCTAGAACGGTGCATTCTGACAATGATCACTGAGTCAAACCCCAACTTGATTCACCTCTCGACCAATGCTGCAGGTACTTATGGCTTCGGTAACAGATAAACTTTGTGACACACAAAGGAGATGATCAAATCTGTTGCATCATCTGTGAAAAGCTCTTAGTATTTTCACTATTTTGTCAAAATTACATTTTGCAAGATCAGCACTGACATTTGAAAACTGGACTGATGCCTGATCATGCTTGCAATGAAAGTAAATCATGTTTGCTATTATCCTATAAAACCCAATAGGTTGATTGCTGGTCAAATTGTTAAAAGCGCATGAAAGATGACTGCTGAGGAGAAGAAATAAATTGCTAAGATCTATATGGTGGACTAGAGCAGAAGTCAAATCAAACATTATTACTGTCAGTTAGGATCAGAAATTGTGTAGTGACGCGTTTACCTGGTTCCATAAGTGTGCGCAGCCTATTGCATTAGGGTGTGCACCTCAAAGCTCCAACACATATGTGTTTGAAATATTTACTGGCCTCTTCCCCGCCCTCCATCCTGAAACAATGGGAGGAAAGGGAAGGAAGGGGGAGCAAGGGAGCACATGGGGGACCCTGGCAACAGAAGGAAGAGAAACAGGGAAAGAAGGGGTGACATATATTAGTACCAATCCCCTATATTTTCCTCCTGTGGCAGCTGAATGTTGACAAAGGGGAGAGGAGGAGAAGCCTACTTTCAGCTGCTGCAGGAGGAAAATGCAGATCGGTTCCACTAAATTGCACCCTGCCACATCTCCTGTGCAGGTTCTGAGGGTCACCAATGACAGGTTGCCAATCCCAGGATTAGGGTGTGCCCAGGCACACCTGGCACACCCTGTGCGCACGCCTATGCCTGGTTCACAGGAAGTCATTCTATGGGACCCATCTACAATTAGGACCTCTTTATAACCTATGCATTAGGTTCTACTTGGGATCTACAAATTTTCATCTGGGCTCCCTTCATCTTTTTTTCCAATCTGTAGTATGATTTACAACCCAGGAAACTGGTGCTGCTACTGGTATTGCCAAGTTGCAATCTTTGGCAAACCCTCCACTCTTCCTTTTGGGTAAAGCAGCACTTGTATAGCATTGTGACAGACCCAACCGGGACGAAGGATTATGGAGGGGACTACAGGGTGGACTCTTGTCTACTGACTATGGGCCCTGGACTTTTAAGGGAATACTACTCCTTGGGAGGTGTGTGCCTGGGGGACCCTTGGAGTGGTTTTGCTTCGGATTTGGATCCATGTCTCGCCGAAACACACAGACTTTGGGAATATATGTTAATTATCTTACTGTTTTCATAACATGATCAAGCTAATTTTGTGTGCTATATATATATATATATATATTGTGGGAATTTTCAATAAAGTCAATTTGAGTTCCAGTATGCACCTAAGCTAGTATCGTCCAGTATCTTGGGTGCAAAATTCAGCTGTAATACCTGGATCCTGGGTCCAGACTGGAGGAAGCCATATCTTGATGGAAGCACCCAAGCTGGATGCTGGATGGTTTTGTCACAAGTATGATGTGCACTTTACTCTTTTAGGCTCTGCCCTACAGTTTAACATTGGAAAACAAGGGTCAGAAAGTGCTAAATATGTGTTTATGGAGTTAATTTATTAAAGGCACATATTATTTACGAAAGGCAAATCCACTTTGCACTACAAGTGCAAACTACAAGTGCAAAGTGCACTTGAAATTGCACTGAAGGTGCACTTGGAAGTGCAGTCGCTGTAAATCTGAGGGGCAGATATGAAATGAGGGGAAGCTCTGCTGATTTCATCATCCAATCATGTGCAAGCTAAAATGCTGTTTTTTATTTTCCTTGTATGTCTCCCTCGGATCTACAGAGACTGCACTTGAAACACTAGGAATAGTGTGAAACGCGTCAGCTGTCCAGTTTGCTGTGGCTTGTAGTGCTATTTACTTTACCAATAAAGGCAACATTTGTTTTGAGTGCGGCTGTCCAGAAGATTTTTTCCTTTTTCTGCTTCACTTGCAGTTTGCACTTGTAGTGCAAAGTGGATTTGCCTTTTGTAACTAACCCCCATAGTCTTTTTTTATAATGGAAGTTTCATTTTGCAACAGAATTTTCCATAGAGCTTAGTGAATGTTATGAGATTTCATTTTGCAAAGAAAAAAAAATCATGTGCAAGGGAATTTTCTAAAAATGCATTTTTACTTGCACGTTATTGGATGACAGAAGTCTGCAGAGCTTCAACTCATTCTCTAAGCTTTGGGGAAATTTCCCTTGCAAAGTGAACTGCCTATTTGCCTTTAGTAAATAAACAGCCTACAGAAGGGAAGAAAGCTTTAACAACGACTACTACTGAGAAGCAAGGCATGCCAATGTCATTGCTAATAATTACAAGAACAATAAGCAATATTTGTTGAATAAATGGCACGTATTCTAAATACTGCCATAAAACCTTAGGCAAATCCTGATGTTTAAATCAAGTGTTCATTAACATGGTTTATAAAGCTCACAGTAAATTCTGGTTGCAGCTTTTGTTCAATCACAATACAGCAGGACATCCAAGTACTTTAAGGATTAGTCCATTCACATTGATTTTCTAAATTGTGACCAAAAATGAGATTATCACTGATCTCGTAGACACTGGGGCAGATTCAGAAAGATCTGCGTAATTTTCAGTGGGCGTATCGCATCTCATATTCGCTACGCCGCCGTAACTTAGAGAGGCGAGTACCGTATTCAGAAAGAACTTGCGCTCTAAGTTACGGCGGCGTAGTGTAAATGGGCCGGCGTAAGCCCGCCTAATTCAAATTATCAAAGCAGTGGGCGTGTTGTATTACAATGAGCCGTGACCTCATGTAAATGAGGGGCCGAACGACTGGCGCATGCGCGCATGCTCAGAGTCACGTTGCAAATACTCCCTAAGATACGTCGGCTCAATGCTTTGTCGACGTAAACGTAACATACGCCCAGCCTCATTCACGTAAGACTTACGCAAACGACGTAAAATACGACGCTGTTCTGACGTTTCCGACGTCCATACCTTAACATGACTTACCCTTGCTTTATGAGGGGTAAACTTACGCCGGACATACGCCTTACGTAAACGGCGTAGCTAAATCCGACGGGCGCAAGTACGTTTCTGAATCAGCGTATCTTGCTCATTTGCATATTTGACGCGTAAATCAACGGAAGTGCCCCTAGCAGCCAGCGTAAATATGCACCTAAGATACAACGGCGTAACAGACTTACGTCAGTCGTATCTTGGACAAATTCTGGCGTATCTGATTCTTTGAATCAGGCGCATAGATATGACGCCTCACATTCGGACTTACGACGGCGTATCTGGAGATACGCCGTCGTAAATCCGGGCCACTGTCTGTAAGTGACATGGTGGAATATTTGGGCTGGGAAACTTCTAGATATGATGAAACCCTTGTTGTGCGCACAAATGCATTATTTATGCCTGTGTTATGTTGTCTTGAGTTGCATTTATTTAATCAATTGATCTAAACAATTGAAACAAGACTCTGAGTTTTACGTCGGCACTTTGAAGAGGAATACCGTTGTTATGGTAGCAGATAGCTACCATAACCCCAGTGTCCTCTTCTTCAGCGGGCGGTCCGCTACAAGATAAAAGTGGTCTCTGCGATGGATTCGCCGCGTGATCACTTTTATCGGCGGCGGGAGAGGTCCCCCTTCCCACTTTAAAAAAAAAACAGTTTTAAAACAAATAAAATAAAGTAAAATAAATAAGGAAAACCCCCATTTATTTTTTTAAAGTGCCCCGTCCTGACGAGCTTGCGCGCAGAAGCGAACGCATACGTGAGTAGAGCCCACATATGAAAACGGTGTTCAAACCACACATGTGAGGTATCACCGCAATCGTTAGAGCGAGAGCAATAATTCTAGCCCTAGACCTCTGTAATTTAAAACATGCAACCTGTAGAATTTTTTAAACGTCGCCTATGGACGATTTTTAAGGGTAAAAGTTTGACGCCATTCCACGAGTGGGCGCAATTTTGAAGCGTGACATGTTGGGTATTAATTTACTTGGCGTAACATTATCTTTCACAATATAAAAAAAATTGGGCCAACTTTACTGTTGTCTTATTTTTTAATTAAAAAAGTGATTTTTTTTTTCAAAAAAAGTGCGCTTGTAAGACCGCTGCGCAAATACGGTGTAACAAAAAAAGTATTACAATGACCGCCACTTTATTCTCTAGGGTGTTAGAAAAAAAAGTATAATGTTTGGGGGTTCTAAGTAATTTTCTAGCAAGTTTTTAACTTGTAAACAGAAAAACAGGCTCGGTCCTTAAATGGTTAAGAACCCATTTGCCAGTTTGCTATGGTTTTGGGACCCAAACATTTCCACTATCCCAAAATTCCTGTTAGAAAACAGTTTGGTTTATATTCCTCTACTGTATAATTTCCTGAGCTTTTTTTATTTCTATGAAACTGATGATGGCTCACATGAACACTCACAGTAAATGCCACATAAAATGTATTTTATCATAGAAGTCGTGAAGTCGGCAATCTCATTACATTTATTTATTAATTTAAATGGATTTAAAATGAATTAAGTTCTCTTCTTACATATTATCGCTAGCTATAACTCACACAGCCCATTATGTTGATGACTGACGTAGGGTATTAATCTAGTTGCAGGTTATAAGGTCTTCTGCTGATGAGGCTAAATTGACAACTACTTTAACAATGTAGATTTTTGCCATCAGGAGTGCTCCTTGCCATTTTTTTTTTCTTTTAAGAAAACAAGAACTTTGCTATGCACTAATGTCATATAAGATAAAGACGGCGATGTGCAGGGCTGGACTGGGACAAAAATTTGGCCCTGGACTTCATCCAGACTGGCCCACTTTGACAGGTCTCTCCCATGGCGGCCGGACAAATCCTGCACCCCCCCCCCCGGCCACCGAAGCCCCCCTCTCCCCCTTCACTAGCCAGTAGCCACTAGCCGTTCTACTTTATTAGGGTAGAACAGCTGGTACTGGTATTCTTATAGGCAGTACCAGTGGGGAAGCTAGACATTATTTCACCCGGGGCAAGGAATCAGTTCGGTGCCCCCCTTATGGGACAAGATTAGGCAGAAGTGAGAAACTCCCAGGCCATAGCTGTTGAGTCAGCTGTCTGTCCCCTCCCCAATGCTCCTCTGTCGTCTCCCCTGCTCCTCTGGTCCTCCCCCTGCTTCTCTGTTCCCCCCAGGTGAGCGCTGTGGGGAGGGAGAGGAGGTGAGTGCTGCGGGAAGGGAGAGACAGAGGAGCGGAGGGGGGCAGCGGTCCGCTTTCACTGAAGCAGGCCCACTGAGCCATCGGTCCACCGGGGAACTCCCTGTAGTCCCAATGGCCAGTCCATCCCTGGTGATGTGTCAGAATGTCAATATTCATTTCTGTGAAAAAAAAATGATAAACTTTTATTGGGTCCCTATGCATCTTCTCTAAGAATTCCAAAAATTATAACCTGTGTGTGGTAACTCAAAAAATGTGCTTCGCCCTAAGATCAATGGGAGTTCTCCTTCCTGTGCTTCATGCATCAATCATGGGGATAAAGCTGGAAGTGGGCGCATGCTCATATGGTTACCATTGACGTCTGATGATCCAAAGGATGTAAACAGACTGTACAGGCTGGTTTTGTAGATTACCTATGTATATTAAAAGTCTTCCTGGCTTCCAGAGCCATTTACTGGGCTTTATAGTTTCAAATGGCTCTGTCTTTAAAAACTCTAATGCCGCGTACACACGACCATTTTTAATGGTCTAGAAAAAACAACGTTTTAGGCCTCGTACACATCTGGGAGATTTCGGTCTGATGGTTGTACACACCATCAAACCGAAATCCGCGCGGACAGACAGCGCTGTGACTTGTCCGCGCCATCGCTACGACGATGACGCGGCGACGTGCGCGACGCTGGAAGGTCAAAGCTTCCACGCATGCGTCGAATCACTTCGACGCATGTGAAGGATGGCGGCCGATCGGACATGTACGGTGAGTCTGTACAGATGACCGAACATGTCCGACGGACAGGATTCCAGCGGACATGTTTCTTAGCATGCTAAGAAACATTTGTCCGCTGCAAAACGGTCGGCTGGACAAATTTCCGCTGGATACCTGTCCGCTCGGCCGTACACACCACCGAACATGTCTGCTGAAACTGGTTCGCGGACCAGTTTCAGCAGACATGTTCAAGGCCTTATTCGACCTGATTCTTGTCAAGCCTGCCTTGCCTACACATGATCGTGAAAAAAAATGCTCGAGCAAAGCGCGGTGACGTACAATACGTACAACGGCACTATAAAGGGGAAGTTCCTTTTGGATGGCGCCACCCTTTGGGCTGGTTTTGCTGATTTTGTGTTATTTAAAGTTTGGGGGGAGACAATTCGCGCTTTTCAGTCTTCGTGCTTTTCAGTCTGTTACAGTGTGACGAATGTGTTATCTCCATTACGCTTCTGAGCATGTGCGGGTTTTTCACGTCGTTAAAGCCTACACATGACCATTTTTCACGACGTGAAAAAACAATGCAAAAAAAAATCTTTAATGCCCATTTTTCACGTCATGAAAAATGCTCTGAAGCCTACACATGATCGTTTTTAAATCATTGAAAAACGGTTGTGTGTACGCGGCGTAACATCTTTATTAGGACCTGAGTTTTTCTAAAGTCTCCATCTCTAACAGTGGACGTTTAGACATCTTTAACCACTTAAAGGGTCACTAAAGGATTTTTTTTTTAGCTTATTAGCTTCCTTTACCTTACTGCAGTCCTGGTTTCATGTCCTCATTGTTTGTTTTTGCTTTGATGTTGCTGTAATTTCTCTCTGTTCTGGACACTTCCTGGTTGTCTGTTTCCTGATAACCACAGTACTGGGAGATTTCTCACTGTGGTGACTAATCAAGGAGGTGTGATTACTGAGTGTCAGCACCAATCCAGTTTCGTTTTACAAAGCATCACTGCCCTCTATTGGCTCTTTGTCTCTGTACATCAGAGTACCAGGAAACAACAGCAAAAACAAAACTAAACTGCAGGTACATTATATGATTGTTTTTTAGGGCTGGTAGTACTTAATACATTAAAGATACATACAGTTATTTGTAATAAAGAAGGCATTCCCTTTTCAAGAATTGCATGAGATGCAATTTATAGGGGTTCTTTGGAATCACTTTCAAGACCAAAGTTAACTAGTACAGCCAAGGTTAAATTGATACTGGTGCTGTTTCTGGACCCGAGTGAGCCAAATAACACCTATAACTCTTGAGGGAATTAGCAAATACATGTAAAAAATAAATAAATACAAAACCTTGGTTTTATATAAATTTTGTTAATTCCCTCTAGCATTCTCTGAAACTGTTACATTGGGGTTAATTTACTAAAACAGAAGAGTGTAAAATCTGGTGCAGGTTTTAGTAAATCAACCCCATTGTGCCTCTTGTCACAAAGACATATGTATTTCCTGTGCTCTTCACCTCCATCTAGTGGCCATAATGCAGTATTTTACTACTGTCCATTACAAAACAACATTCATTCAGAAGAGAAAATAACCTAAAGAACATACATTTTTTGCCCAATTCACATGAATGTGCATGCAGATTTTCTGGATGGATTGCTATGCAAATGTATTCTATGAGTAGATCCCCTAACCGTTCACACTAACATGATCTTCCAAGGGTCTGCTTGCTCCATTCAAATTCTTCAAGACTTGCTAGTCCAAGTAAAACAGAGTTCCAGCCTTTTTGATGCTTATTAAAAGCAGCAGCTACAAAAAGCATAGCTGCTAGCTTTTAATAAACATACACTTACCTGCTCCACTGTCCAGCGCCGCGCTGCACGGAGCTCCGCTCCTCTCACCCCCTCCCTGGCTGGCGCCTCCATCCTAACTGTGGGCAGCCGACCGTGACAGCTTTCGGCTTCACGGCCGGGCACTTACTGCGCATGCGCGAGCGGCGCTGCGCTACCTGATTGGATAGGCTGGGACCTGTCACGTGTCCCAGGCGATCGCCTACAGGGAGGGGCCGCCAAAAGGCGATATGACCTATCGCCTAAGCGGTCCCTGGGCGGAAGGAGGAAGTGGGACAGGAAGTCCCACTCCTCCCGAAGTCCCCACCCCCCCCCCCAAAAAAATGACATGCCAAACGTGGCATGTAAGGGGGTAAGGAGTGGATTAAGCGGAAGTTCCACTTTTGGGTGGAACTCCGCTTTAATATCTCTGATAACTTACTGTGTATCTGTTTTTTCTTCTATTTGTAAAATTAAAATGATCTTTTCACAGAGAAGAATGTGCCCTGAGATCCCAAACTAATGTTTTTCTGCAAATCTTTCTCACAATAAACAAAAAGGCCCTGCAAACCAGATGGAGGTCATTACTTTCAATAGCATGTTATCTGTACTAGCCGGATACTTTTCCCGATATTATATGACAGCCTTAATGTCCTACTAATATGTTGAATAAAAAAAGTAAGGAGTAAGTCTTCAGTTGGCAATACTTTAAAAGGAAATCATTAAGAAAACTTTTTTGCAGGCAAAGGCTTAAACACTCATAGTGGGCAAAATCTAGAAAAGTTTGTATATTCACTAACACGTGGTCCTATTTTGTGAGGTGGAGCAATATACAGAAAACCTGTCTATCAACAACTTCTTACTGATTAAAGTAAACAGAATTCTGGTTGCTACGATTATTGCACAAGGCAATTCATCACTGCTGTCTGCACGGTTTTATTGAATGAACCTGATAGCGTTTTACCAAAACTGGAGAATGTAAAATCTAGTGCAACGTGTGAATTGTAGCCAATCAGCTTCTAACTTCAGCTTGTTCAATTAGGCTTTGACAATAAACCTGGAAGCTGATTGGTTTCTATGCGCAACTGCACAATATTTTGTACTCTCCAGTTTTAGTAAATCAACCCCCTGTCTGCATAGAGGCATTTCTACTAATAGAAGACTCATCCGTATGGCCTCATGCACATGAGCTGCATTGAGGCCCCGTACACACGACCAGTTTCCTCGGCAGAATTCAGCTTCCGACCGAGTTTCTGGCTGAATTCTGCCGAGAAACCCGGCCGTGTGTACACTTTCGGCCGAGGAAGCCGACGAGGAGCTCGGCGAGGAAATAGAGAACATGTTCTCTATTTCCTCGTTGTTCTATGGGAGCTCTCGCCCCGCCGAGCTCCTCTGTTTGGCACGTCGAGTTCCTCGGCCGTGTGTACGAGGCCTTAGAGGAATTTTTCCTTTTTTTCTTTTTTTTTTAAGCCTCTGAACACAGCTATTTCAGCCAATGTGCTTATGATCATTATTTTTTTTTCTTTTTAGGCAGCATTCAGGGCCAAAAAATTGCCCCCGATTCTGAAATTCAGAGAGGGTCATCGACCTTTTTTGACATGCTAGACAAGATACACCTAGTGCATAAAGTACGGTAAAACCCCTCATAGATTTTTGACAGACAGACCAAAAATTTAGATAAAAAGTATATATTTTTTTTAAAACATGATAAAACTAGAAAAGCTACAATTTCTGGGGAAATTGTGAGAAGTGTTGTTGCCTCCATAGGGGGTCATAATGTTTATGCTGATCGTGGGGTGGTAATAATGTTTTGCCTGATCATGGGGTGGTCATAATATTTTTGCTGATCATGGGGTGGTCATAATGTTTTGGGTGGTCATAATGTTTTGGCTGATCATGGGGGGGTCATAATATTTTTGCTGATCATGGGGTGGTCATAATGTTTTGGCTGATCATGGGGTGGTCATAATGTTTTGGCTGATCATGGGGGGGTCGTAATGTTTTGGCTGATTATGGGGTGGTCATAATGTTTTGGCTGATCATAATGTTTTGGCTGGTCATAATGTTTTGGCTGATCATGAGGGGGGGGGTCATAATGTTTTGGCTGATCATGGGGTGGTCATAATGTTTTGGCTGATCATGGGGAGGTCATAATGTTTTGGCTGATCATGGAGAGGTCATAATGTTTTGGATGATCATGGGGTTGTCAGCTTTTGTCAGCTCCCACTCTATTTTTGAACATTGAGCTATAATTCCCCTCAGAGCTGTGTGGGAGAAGCTATAATTCTCCTCAGAGCTGTGTGGGAGGAGCTACAATTTCCCTCAGCATTGCCAAGAAACCAATGTTTATGCAGGCTCTAAGCACAGTCCAGAGTATTTTGCCTCTCCTGAATACTTGTCATTTTTCAAACGGTCGTATTCTAAAAACTATAAATCCTAGTATAGCATAGTATGTCTCTGAAATATTAAAATTGAAGGCACAGTCGCAATTTAGATTTTGCCCTTTTAAATTTTAGGTTTCTAGAGTGAAGTTTCAATGAATGTCTATGGATGGCGTGAGTTGCAAACAAATGGTCATATTGTGAAAACTTTTAGGACTATGGCTTAGCCGTGGACATGTGTAGTGGCAACAGGGATAGGAGAACGTTTTGATATAAGATTTGTGTGGGCTTCGAAAATGAGGGAGTGGTGGCAGTTTAGAAATCGTGTCCTGATTTTTAAGTCTTTGTCAGCTCACAGTTTCGCCATTCATTCCTACCGGACAAATTTCGCTGCAAAAATGACGATATTTTGTGAACGATTTGGCAAAACGTTCTACGAAGTAATAGCACACCAATCGGGAACAACCCGCACATTTCGGTATATTACTTGTCTATGTAGTGTAAAAACTGTGGGAGGAGTTAGGGTGGTAAATTTGTCTATAATAAGAATAATATATATGTGAGATAACAGTAAGTGGTCTTGCTATGCAAGACCACTTAATTGTACAAATCAATAATAAACATCATATAGTATTGATATAAATGTGAATATAAGATCATGATACATAATACCCAAGATAACGCATTCTGTATGTCTAGCACATGCTGCCCATAGATATGGTGGGCTAGCTGTCATACATACTGGCGTGAACACCTTACATGTTTCAGACTAATTATAGTCCTTCTTCAGAGATGTCAAATGGGTAGTGGTAGTTCTACAATATAAATATATCATATTAGTAATATAATAACAACATAAGAATGCATATAGAGCAGAAAAAGGTGCATTAATGTATCTATATATATAACATAAATCATATGCCATACTTACAAAATTGGAAAAACAGACAATGCATATAACTGATGAGTAGGTGGTCAGTTGTTTCCCAGAAAGGGCAGCACAGACAAACCCCAGTTGGAGCCACAAAGACTGTGAGGAGATTGGCCCAATAATGCACATACAGGGACCCCAGGTATTTGAGCAAAAGCTCCCACCATATAGTGCCAGATAGCCAGTCAATGATCAATCGTTGAGAGGGTTTATTATGATACTCATCTGTATAGATAAGCAGATATAGGAAATTGTTAGTGTAGTGTACGGGTATACAGAGGTTCATAGACATTTAAATTATAAAGTGGTCAAAAGTAAAGTAATTAGAGATTGAACCTGGCCAATATCCAGTTAATTATCTCATAGCTAAAATCTCCTCCAACCTGCTCCCAGATGTGTGCTGCAGAATGACCACACAAGAAGGAGCAGATATACCCAGCTAGAGGGCTTGTTAATCTAATCCCAAATTGAGTAATTGGGGACAGCTGATTAGGCAAGCTGGAAACGCTGGTGCCTAAATATAGGCATTCAGCATCCATCATGGTTTCCTCAGCATCAGGGTGCGTGGCCACACACCCCCCCGGAGTCGTGTGGCAGGAAGGGAAATAGCGGTGGACCCTGTGTTTCCCTAAGGCTAGAAAAGAAGTCCATCCATGCCCCAAAAGGGGGGCATGAGATGGACCCAATCGCGCCGCACAGTGCAGAGAGGGCCCCACCCTCCCAATCCAGCAACACCCATCCGGGTGCCAACCGAGAAACCGTCTGCGCATGCCCAATCGAGGGATATAAAACCATTTATCGCACATAGACACTACTACAGCATATGCATTAGATTGGGTAGTGGTAATGGATAAACCATTTGCTGTACAAATTTAATTGGTTATACACATTGCCGAATTGATAACAAACATTGGACAACAGACTGTGTAGCCCATAAAGCAGCCAATTCGACCAGTGTGTCAAAATACAACACCCAGCAGAGAATGATGAATGAAAAAATATAATGAATAACATGAAATAATATAAAAAATATAAAAAATAAAATAAAATTGTAAATAGTATTGATACAGAACTATAGATCTAGTTCACATACACCTGATTGAAAACCTCATAGATAGGATTTGAAATTGAACGCCTCATTGAGGCTTGGTGGCATGGTAGCGTAAGATGGTAAATCCATCTTAGTTTACTCTGTAATAGTTATTTATTGAAATCCCCCCCCCCTCTGGGGTTCACATAAATATGATCTAATGGCAAAAATGTAATTTGTGGAAAAGTTTCCCTGTGAACCAGAGAGCTTTGTCTTCCAAGTGGTAATTCTGAATCTTTTTTTGTTTATGCTAGTTATATGTCGGTAGATCCTGTGCCAACATAATAAAAGCTGCACTCACATGATAATAGATAAACTATACCAGGAGTGCGGCAGTTAACATAATGTTTGGATTTAAATGTCTCCCTATTTGGTAAAGTGATACATTTTCTGGTGTCCATGAATTGGCAATAGCTACAATTACCACAGGGGAAGGTACCCGTTAATTTGTATTTTTAGTCTCTCTCTGCTTGGTACTCACTATGCACAAGTTTGTCCCATAAAGATGAAGCCCTTTTGTAAGTGATCAAAGGATGGTCAAAGACAAAAGGGGCTAAAGTGGAATCCATACTTAAAAGATGCCAGTATTTCCTAAAGATACCACTAACATGCTTGTGTTGCCTACAATATTTTGTTATAATTCTAGTGGAGTTTGTTTCCTGTACCTTTTTTGGAGAAAAGAGTAGCTAATGTTCCCACTTTTTATATGCTTTTTTAAGGATCTTGTTAGAATATCCTCTTTTGCATAGTCTGGATCTTAATATCTGAGCCTCCTTCTCAAAAGGGCATCGCTCGAGCAGTTGCATGTGGCCCGAATGTATTGTCTATATGGCCTCAAGTATGGTGTTTCCTGCCGTAGGTTTTCTAAATAGTTCACTAGACAGATGGCCATTGGAGTGTTTATGTATAGTTACATCCAGAAATGTAATGGTGGATGGACTATATGTCATGGTAAATTTGAGGTTGAAGGTGTTATTGGGATTAATATAATCAAGAAATTGGTTGAGAAGTGTTATGGAGCCATCCCATAAAAGTTAAATATCATCTATATATCGGTACCATGCAATAGCATGGTCCGTATACACAGATACTGTATCATTAAAAAAAATATTCACATTTATATCAATACTATATGTTGCTCATTATTGATTTGTACAATTTTATCATGTTGTTATAATAAAATATATACTTTTTATCAAAATTTTTGGTCTGTCTTTCAAAAATCCATGGGGGGTTTACTGTGCTATATGCACCAGGTGTTTCTTGTCTATGTACTATTTAGAAAACCTAAGGCAGGAAACATCATACATGAGGCCTCTATTTCATATGGACAATACATCCATATGCCAGACGCAACTGCTCGAGTGATGCCCTATTTGAGAAGGAGGCTCAGACATTAAAAGCCAGAAAATGCGAAAGAGGATACAAGATCCTTAAAAAAAAGCATATAAAAAAGTGAAAAATAGATCACGGTATAATCTACTCTTTTCTTAAAAAAAGGTGCAGGAAACCACTAGAATTATAACAAAATATTGAAGACAATACAAGCAAATTAGTGATATTTTTAGGAAATACTGGCATCTTTTAGGTATGGATTACACTTTAGCCCCTTTTGTCTCTGACCATCCTTTGATAACTTACAAAAGGTCTTCATATTTATAGGACAAACTTGTGCATAGTGAGTACCAAGCAGAGAAACACAAAAAATACAAACTTACGGATACCTTCCCTTGTGGTAATTGTAGCTATTGGCAATTCATGGACTCCCGAAAATGTATCACTTTACGAAATTTGGAGACATTTAAACCCAAATATTATGTTAACTGCCGCACTCCTGGTATAGTTTATCTATTATCACGTGAGTGTGGCTGTTATTATGTTGGCAAGACAAAGCTGGAATTAAGGATCTACGGACATACAACTAACATAAACAGAAAAGATTCAGAATTACCACTTGGAAGACATAGCTCTCTGGTTCACAGGGAAACTTTTCCACAAATAAATTTTTTGGCATTAGCTCATATTTATGCAAACCCCAGAGGAGGGGGGATTTCAATAAATTACTATTACAGAGTGAACTAAGATGGATTTACCATCTTTAGGTTACCATGCCACCAGGCCTCAATGAGGCATTACATTTCAAACCCTATCTATCAGGTTTTCAATTAGATGTATGTGAACTAGATCTCCAGTTCTGTATTATTATTTGCACTATTTACATATTTTTTTCATGTTATTTACAGTATTATATTTTTTTTCATTCATCTTTCTCTGTTGGGTGTTGTATTTTGACACACTGGTCGAATTGGCTGCTTTATGGGATACACGGTCTGTTGTCCTATGTTTGTTACCAATTCGGCTATGTGTATAACCAATTTAGTTTGTACAACAAATGATGTATCCATTACTACCACTTGGGGTCAACCTAATGCATATGCTGTAGAAGTGTCTATGTGCGATAGATGGTTTTACATCCTTCGATTGGGCATGCGCAGACGGTTTCTCGGTTGGCACCCGGACGGGTGTTGCTGGATTGGGAGGGTTTTATACCCCTGGATTGGGCATGTACGGACGCTTTCTCTGTTGGTCCTGCAAGGGTGCAGCTGGATTGGGAGGGTGAAGCCCTCTCTGCACTGCCCGGCGCGTATGGGTCCATCTCATACCCCCCTTTTTGGGTGTGGATGGACTTATTTTCTGGCCTTAGGGAATCACAGGGTCCACCGCTATTTTCCTTCCTGCTTGCGTTCTACCATAGAGCACAGTAGGGCGACTGCACACGCATTGGTGGCATGATGACGCGGGACACGGCTCCGCCCGGCCCCCTTCCGGGGGGCATGGCCACTCCACGCACCCTAGCACCAAGGGATCCATGATGGATGCTGGATGCCTATACTTAGGCACCAACCTTTCCATCTTGCCTAATCAGGTGTGCCCAATTACTTAATTGGGGATTCGATTAACAAGCCTGCCAGCTGGGTATATCTGCTCCTTCTTGTGTGGTCATTCTGCAGGACACAACTTGCAGCAGATTGCAATGGAGCTGGTGGTGGAGATCAAGGTATGCTGTACTTTGAGGCAGTTTTTTGATTTTAGCCATGAGATCTTTAACTAGATATTGGTCAGGTTCAATCTTGAATTACCTTACTTTTGACCACATTATAATTGAAATGTCTCTGAATCTCTGCATACCTCTACACTAGCAATTTCCTATATCATCTTATCTATACAGATGAGCATCATAATAAACCCTCTCAATGATTGATCATTGACTGGCTATCTGGCACTATATGGTGGGAGCTTTCGCCCGGATACCTGGGTTCCCTGTATGTGCATTATTGGGCCAATCTCCTCACAGTCTTTGTGGCTTCAACAGGGGTTTGTCAGCGCTGCCCTTTCTGGGAAACAACTGAACACCTACTCATCAGTTATATGCAATGTCTGTTTTTCCAATTTTGTAAGTATGACATATGATTTATGTTATATATAGATACATTAATGCACTTTTTTCTGCTCTATATGCATTCTTATGTTATTATATTACTAATAAGATATATTTATATTGTAAAACTACCACTACCCATTTGACATAAAACCTCTGAAGAAGGACTATAATTAGTCTGAAACATGTAAGGTGTCCACATCAGTATGTACAACAGCTAGCCTACCATATCTATGGGGGCAGCATGTGCTAGACACACAGAATGCGTTATCTTGGGTAATATGTATTATGATCTTATAGTCACAATGCTATATGATTCACATATAATACTATATGATGTTTATTATTGAATTGTACAATTTTATCATGTTGTTATAATAAAATGTATACTTTTTATCAACATGTTTGGTCTGTCCGTCAAAAATCAAAAATCCATGAGGGGTTTTCTATGCATCAGGTGTTTCTTGTCTATGTTTGTCTATGTTTCTATTTGGATTTGGCAGACCAATTTTTTCATACACATACCTAAACCTCCAATTTCACTCTTTTTTGACATGCTATGTTGCCGAACAGCCAACAGAGTCCATAGAGCACTGGCATCCTTTATCTGTGGAATTGAGTAAAGGGGTTGAGGGTGGCTTATTTCGATATTACATTTTGAGGGGTGTTTACTGACATAACCTATGCACATACGCAAACATGCATAAATGAGTGTAAACGGATGTGTCTGTATATTATTTCCAGTGGCCAGAACAAATAAATATTCTAGCTAAGGCCTTGTTTACACTTGTTGTTGGGGTGGTAGAACACCTCTCCCCCCCCCCCATCTGCTTCCCCTTAAGCTGCAATACAAATTTTTTTGTAAGTTGTAAAGAGCAAAGTATAATGCCCTCTTTGCTGAATATCATCATCAAAACCAGGCAACCCTCTTAGTTGGGACTATCTCGGGCATTTGGCCTGGTTCACACCTATGTGTTTTTTGGTGCTTTTTACAGAAACGTACTACAGGTAATTTAACATGGTTTCCTATGGGACATGTCCACATCTATGCTTTTTTCAGCCTCTGCGTTTTTGGAAAGAGTCAGGGACTTTTTAAAATGCAAAACAGTGTTTTTATTTTTTTGCTTTTTTGTTCAAAAGACTTTAACCACTTCCCGACAGCCGTACGACTTTATACGGCCGCAGGGTGGTTCTACTTCTCTGACTGGCCGTGTTTTTACGGCCTGCGCGCGCAGTCAGCGGTGCGGGCACGCGTCCAGCGGCGTCGCGCGCGTGCTTGCTGCATCGCTAAAATGCCGATGCGAGTGCTTGGCGGCCGTGATGTCCGCCAGTCACTCAGGATCGGCGGCTACAGGGACAAGACGTGGAGCTCTGTGTGTAAACACAGAGATCCATGTCCTGTCAGGGGAAAGAGGAGACCGATCTGTGTCCCTTGTACATAGGGACACAGATCGGTCACCTCCCCCAGTCACCCCCCTCCCCCCACAGTTAGAACACAATTCAGGGTACACATTTAACCCCTTCCTCACCCCCTAGTGTTAACCCCTTCAATGCCAGTCACATTTATACAGTAGTTAGTGCATATTTATAGCACTGATCGCTGTATAAATGTGAATGGCGCCAAAAATGTGTCAAAAGTGTCCGATGTGTCCGCTATAATGTCGCAGTCATGAAAAAAATGCTGATCGCCGCCATTAGTAGTAAAAAAAATAATAAAAAATAATAAAAATTCTGTCCCCTATTTTGTAAGCGCAATAACTTTTGCGCAAACCAGACGCTTCTTGCGATTTTTTTTTTTTTTTTTTACCAAAAATATGTAGAAGAAATACGTATCACCTAGACTGAGAAAAAAATGTTTTTTTTAAAAAAATTGGGCTATTTATTACAGCAACAATAAAAAATATTGTTTTTTTTTCAAAAGTGTCGCTCTATTTTTGTTTATAGCGCAAAAAATAAAAACCGCAGAGGCGATCAAATACCACCAAAAGAAAGCTCTATTTGTGGGGAAAAAAGGACGTCAATTTTGTTTGGGAGCCACATCGCATGACCGCGCAATTGTCAGTTAAAGTGACGCAGTGCCACAAGCTAAAATTTCACCTGGTCAGGAAGGGGTATATGTGCCCAGTAAGGAAGTGGTTAATAGAGAAGCTGCTGAAAAGCATGCAGTGATTTGCGTTTGCCAACAAATTAGCCCCCCAAAAAAGAAAAAAAAACATAAAAAATTGCAAATTGCTGTAAAATTGCATATGCAAAAATGCAAAACGCACAGCAAAAAGCACTGCAGAAATGGATCAAAAGCAAACTGCGTAGCTGTGAACTAGACTTAAAAGTGTATACAGTTATATAAAAATATATGAAAGCTTTATTTCTACAAAAAGACACATAAAAGGTATAAAATCATTATTGTGCGGCCAAAGCATACATGTACAGATCAGAGAATACTGGGCAGTGGCGGCGGTCGGTCAGTCAATTTACCAGCCTTGCACTTACCCTATCTATGGCGTGAACATCGATTCCCTCCGGGCAACCGCTTCCCCTGCGTCTCCTCCCTCCACCTCCTAGGCCATAGGATATCTTCTCCTTTTGGCCAATCGGGAAATGGATCTCACGACCCGCTTTCTGATTGGCCGGGAGGAGAACCAGTGTGACAATAGCGAATATTTATTTGCTATTGTCACACAACTGGGTAAAGTTAAGGCGCATTGCTCGGCACCCCGAGCCCCCCCCCCTTTTTGAAGCCAATTAGAGCCTCAGGCTGTAATTACGTGCTTCAAAAAAAGAAAAAGCCCCATTGGTATCCATGTGCCCTGCACCCCGTATGTAGGTCAGGGGGCTGGATGCATGGATAGGGGGGTGGTGCCCCTGTGCCCTGCATTACGGGCTGCCACTGATACTGGGTACAATGAAAACCCGCAAAGCTCCATCCAAAACAACACTTGTTTTAAAGATGGAAACACCCAACGCATTACAAATTTAAAAAAAACTCTTTCTTATTTAGGGGTTTACAGTATAAATGCAGGGTATATGTTTTTTCTACAATAAAAAATATAATGCACATTCAGAACTGGCCCTCAGAAGTATAACAAGGGAAAACGCTTCAATACACTCACATGTATATAATGAGGAGTTATTGGGAACAAGCCCCCATCCCCATCAGATCCATAGGGCCACACGGAGAACCCCACAGCACATGATAGTTCTTCAAAGAGGTGGGGAGAGAGTCAACAGGGCTGTACATATCCCATGACAAAATGTATTCCCACCTGCCGAACGTGACCCATTTAACAGAATGAGGCTGTGGCGCAATGGTGCAGGTGTTTAAGGGTTCAAATATAACACCTCCTTATCACCTATCCAATTCCTTCTGTAAAGCAACCCAAGAGGGATCACTCTTCAGTGGGCAACACAAGTATAAGTAAGCCTTTATGAAATGAGTTAGGCGCATATACTTTAACATTATACACCTGTACACGTGCACGATTACACGCCAAAATGAGCATTTTGTTGCGCTGGGTTTTTCTGCCAGAAGTATTCTAATATTCCCGTTTTCATGAAGTCTAACCAGACTGGTTTATTTGGTTAACAATTCTTTATAGCGATGTCACATATTTCACAGCCTAAAATGAATTATTTTCAAAAACTGCATAACTGACATTGTGTGACAGTATATTTATAACTAAATGTATTCTAAATTTCCAATACAAAATACACGCTTACAGCTCTTTAGATAAAGACTGGATAGTTTATATTGATCCATGTAAAGACACACTACCTAAGAAACAAGAACTGTAAAAGAGCTATACCATAACTATAATCAGAATAGTGGATATAATATGGAAATACTGTGGGAACTGACAGACAAAAGGTCCCAGACCAGACAATAAAATACCCATTGTACAACAGCCTGCATATATATATATATATATTGATTTTTTAAGTTGTTATCAAACTTGACACTGTCTAAGCCAGACAATTTGCTACATTATTTAGACAACCTTGCCAAACGATGACAGATGTAAATAATTAGTACCACAGCCTCAAATAGACCGCGTACGCATTCCAAATTTAAATAGAAACTCTAAAGCTAAAGCTTTTAGAACATGCAGGATTTTCAAGGGTACCAGCAATAATTAAAATTTTTTAAACATTCCCTTATTTTTAATTATTATATATCATAAGCATAAGTTGTGCAAATAATAATAATCTTTAACATGGATATTACCCTTTATCTGGTGCTAATGGCAGTACACATAATGGTGTAATAAAAATCTGCATAGCATTTTGCCCAGTGAAAGTGCATGAACATTTGTTCTGTGCGAATAGGGGGGAAAAAAAGAAAAGATTGCTATTAGGTTGTTTTATGTGCTGGTCTAGTGTTATTCATGGATTTCAGATGGAAAACACAGCATGTGGCCACTAGATGGAGTTAAGTATCATAGGAAATTCCTATAATACTTAGCACCATCTAGAGGTCAAATGGGGTGATTTCTGTTTTAAATAAATGACAAACATAGGATCAGGACAGGAAATAGCTTAATAATGTTTGTTTTTTGCCCGATTTACACAGATTGAATGCTTTCACTGGGCAAATTGGTATTCAATTTTTTTTTATAAATACACCCACAAATATTTTTATCTCTCCCTCCCTTGAAGGCATACAAAAGTTAATTATTAATTAGTATAAACTAGTCAGTACTCAACCAGTCAAAAGTTAACTTACACTCTCAGGAAAAGAAGCCTGTTAGAATCAACATACAAACCTTTCAGGGATGTGTCACACCACCTGTCTGTACCAGTTTTCTGTAGTGCCAGTACCTAATTACTTACAGTTACAGTTTTTATAGCATCTTGGGCAATTAACTAGAATATTTTTAATTATTCTGGACAAATAATCTCTCTACGATTTCTATCAATACAGCTCTGGTAGACTCTACTTACAAAACATTGCTGCGATTGTATATGGTCCCTAACTAGCATAGCCAGGATGGGTGTACAGCAGTGCCGGGACAAGGTCACCCAGCACCTGGGGCAAAGATGCCAAAATGCACCCCTCTCCCTTAAGGTTAGAGTCAACATTGATGTCACTGTCACTGCTCCTGTCACTCAGCCTTGTATCCAAAGCAACTGGGACAGATCGACCCCATCCCTGCAATATATCACTGCGCCCAAGGCAGCTGTCCCTCCTGCCCACGCCTTGTCCTGGCCCTGGTGTACAGACTTTATCCCAGTGTCTCGGGAACTGTGGCCAGATAGGCACCATGATCCACATTTGATGCCAACTGCTGCCTCTGAGGGTTGAATTCACAAAGAGTTATTTTCCTCTTTCCTCTTGAAATAACTTGAAATAAAAATAGCTTTTTTCAATTCACAAAAAAACACTATTAAAATAAAGCATTATTTCATCAAAATATAAAGTATTCTTCTCATGAAACCATTCAGTATTTGATCCCATGATGTGACATCCACTGGAATGGATAAAGTGGAGACGGGTTAAAACCCCTGTCAGTTTTTATTGCTAATAAAGTGGTAAAATGATTTAAACTGTAGAAATATGCCAACTCACAAGTCAGTGTATGCCAACCCTGCAGCATATGTATTAAAACAACAGAAAAAAGGTGACTAGAATACCAATAAAATGGAAGCTGCTTTCACAGGACACATATGGCGTATCAAAAACAACCAAGTTCAATTAAGTAAATACTAGATATCTTTGTAAGTGTCAAAAAAAAAATTGTATCAAAAATCACACACATAAATAAATACCCTTTTTCCACCAATAAAAAAAATACAAACGTTGTCATTGGGGAGATTTCCCTTCACTTCACTTCTGTCCTATGGCCAAAAGAGGAAGTGAGAGGAAATCCTTACAAATTAAAAGAATCCCATGGGGACTTTCAGGTCAACAGAACTAGTGTCCCCATTGGAAGATTTACCCTGTGTTACTTTTCTGGAGACAACCCAAAATTTGAGATTTTCTTTTACTTTCAATGATAACAGTAAACAGGACAAGTAGTGAGTCTCCCTAACGGGGGATGGGGGGGACAGACAGCAATAGAAACCCAACAGGGGGTCTAATCCATCTCCACTCTACCCAAAACCCCCAAAAAATGTAAATGCTGCAATTAGTTATACTTTCAGCCCCCCAATGATTCTGTATTTTTCCATATTTAGGTTTCTATGCATTGCTGTAGAACTGATCCAAAAAGGTAGAGACTACTCCAAATTGTCTATTATATTTTTACATTCCTTAAATACCTCATGCCTGGACCACTACTTATTTACCTCATTAATTTATTTATGTATTTCCTTTAGTAAACTGACTTTACCATCATTTATTTTAATTTTTGTTTGGTATTTACTGAGTGTTTTTGGTTTTTGAGGTACATATCTCATGAGTTGATGGTGAATTTACATTTTTAGCATCTCATGAGATAATTGGAAAAAATGTATCACATGATTCAATTATCTCATCTCTTTAGTGAATTGAGCCCTGTATGTGAGGAGAGGAACACAGACTAGCGTGACTGTAGATGGGCATACTGCTGGATGGAGATAGAATTCAGGAACTGCAAGTATTTAGTAAGGTGAGGGGCCAATACACATTTAACGTATTGCAGAAATTAATTTAGGTAAAAAAAAAATTGGCTTTATAACCACTTTTATCACTTCTGCAGTCCAGCCTGTGAGTGGACAGTGGAAGGAGAAGCAGTACAATGATAAGCTCATTCCTCTGTGACTGCTTTCTCTTCCTAACAACATGCTTCTTGTCAACACATGTTTTGATTGGCACCTTGTGGCACTTCTCTGCTCTCCCCCTCCCAGTTTGCCTTTCAGGGACTGCTGGAGCCTGATATACTGCCAAATTCAAGGTAACCCCCTCGGGAGAGCGCTTTTCCTAGGGGGTTATCATATGTGGGGAGGAGTCGCGTGAGCCACTGGGGGACCCCAGAAGTCGTGTTCGGGGCCACTCTGTGCAAAACAAGCTGCACAGTGGAGGTAAGTATGACATGTTTGTTATATAAAAATAAAAAATAAAACGATCCTTTACAATCTCTTTAACAAAATATGAAGAAAGTTGAAAATATTGCATGTATAAAAGACTCTTCTTTTTCAACCAAATTTAACTGAAATTAGGTGTCAGCAACAGCAAAACAAAAGAATTATGATGCCAGAAGTTTGTCCTCTCCATTTGTTTGAAGTCTTATCTATGAAAAGCACAATTTTAGAGCACTTGTTCAGAAATACAATTTATTCAGGTCTAAGATTAGAATTATTAAAAATTCCACCACCAAGGAACTTGGAAGTCAGGATGTGTCTCTTTGTCCTTTCAATGTGATGTAAAGGCCCGTGGGCAGGGTCAGTTGACTGGTACGCAAGTTGGAGTAAAGACACACAGAGAGGCCAAATACAGTGGCACTGTTATTATTTGGTTAAATAGAAGTAACAAATGACACGTGGAGAGCAGTGGCAAGGGACTTACTTAACAGTCATAAAACAAGATGGCATCAGAGTCTTGACAACACAGGTGACTAGGCTACAACAGTTCTCAGCAACACTGGCGATACTTTAACACAGCCCTAGCACTTTAGGTGTCACTACAATAATGCTTACATTCCAAGAGCAGCATCTGAATAAAGAGTGTAGCTGACTGGCAGAGCAGCAGTGCAGGTAAACTTAGCAGACAGATAAAAAAATCTTTGCCCCGCGAGTTGAGGTATCCCTGTTCTGTCCCTCCTCAACAGGAACCTCTCCCCAGCACTAAATACACTATCCCTAACAAGCAGGGCTCCTGTCCCTACTCTATCCACTTTGAAATGCAAGCCAACTTCTAGTGTTGCAACATCTAATCGGACAGCTGCTTCCCTGATGACACCTACTGAGGCTTTGGTGGAACAAAAATCCTCTCATCCTCCATTCCCTCTGTACAGTGGCCAGCAAAACAGCACCACCTACAGAAGGGAGGATAAACTGCACTTGCCTACACTCCCCCCCCCCCCACTTTTACAGATGCTGTTCTCTGCATTGGAAGCACACAAATGCAAAATACAACTTCTCATAAGACACAAATGGATTGATAACAAGTATGTTTACACAACATAGTCATAATACTTTGTAGGTAACTGCCCTCAGTTAGACCTAATCGGACAAAGACCCCACTGGCTCAATGCCAGGACTTTCAGCTATTGTTGGTTGCTCAGAGGCCTCAGGTGTTTGGGGGTTACCATGGTCAGGCATAACACCCTCACCTGGGTGGGCAACAGTATCCATGGAGGGGTCCATAGGCTCAACAGGACACTTAACATCTTCACATGGGTCCTCAGTAATGTCCTTGAAAGCATCAGTTGGACTTTCTCTAACAGGACAGCCAGGATCCAGAAGATCCTGGATTTAATGGGTGGCATATTTCATTCCGAGGAAACTTCCTAGATGGAAGGATTGCCCATGATACTAGTGTCCTCCCAGTCTGAAGCGGGTCTGGTGGAACAATCCCCAGTCAGCACACAGGTTTCAGTGAAGGAAATAGGTCAAGGAAATAGGTAAGGGAAATAGGTTGGGAACTGTTGTTTCTCGACTCAATATGGGGTAATCTCCCACCAAGGTTCGAAAATGTTACCTTTGGGTTTTTCCTGGACAACTGGCTGCTAAAAGATATTTTGTTAAAAAAAATTGACAAAACGTTCAACCTACCTTAAAGATAATGCTTGCAGTTAGAGTACAAAAAAGTCCCATTACCATGTTGCTGCCATACATTTTCTGGACTAATTGTAGAGTCTTTTTAAAATAATTTTGACCCTGCCAAAGGAGCAGATAAAAAAGTAGAGATCACTGGTTCCCTCATTAACTGAACTCCCTCTGTAAAAATCTAGGATGATTATTAGAGTTCTGAAGTTTATTGTGTTCATTCTGAGAACTGTTGGTCTCCTCCAATACTCACAATTTCTCACTTGAAACCCCTTGAGCGTTGAAAAAAGATTAAACCCTACTAGATCACAAAAATACTTTTTTAAGGAAGCCAAGAACTCTCTCAGATGATGGCTGCATTCACCTTCAATAACCCAAGAAAACTTATTTAAAGCAGAGCTCCACCCAAAAGGGGAAGCTCAGTTTGTTCACTCCCCCCCTCCTGTCCACTGCCATATTTGGCACTATTTGGGGAGAAAGAGAGTGGGTACCTGGTTTTGATAGGTACCCCCTCCCACTAACAGGAAAGACCACTGCAGCATTCTCTGAGTATTTCTGGGCCCTTCTTCTCCCCCCTGCCGCCTGCTGGGACACACACAGGTCCCAGAAGATGATGGGAACATACAGAAAGCACAGCATGACTCGCACATGCGCAGTAGGAAACTAGCTGTAAAAACCTGAAGGCTTCACTACCCATTTCCCTTGGTGAACATGCTGGCGCTTGCACCTGAAGCAGATTGAAGCAACAGCTCAGTGTCCCAGGACAGGTAATTGTCCTTATATTAAAAGTCAACAGCTACAGTATTTGTAGCTGCTGACTTTTAATTTTGTTTGCCCAGACTGGAGCTCCACCAGGTCACTTAGTCCTGATAACTGTAATGTCCATCCCTGGCTGGGCAATGCACCTCTTCTTAGCCAGATCCAACAGAGAAAGATGTTCATTAATAATCAAAAGTTTGAGATGGGAGGAGATACAGGTGGTCAGAAAAGCCATTGTATCATTGCAAACTCAGGGCTAGCCGGATGTGTGATTGTACAGACAGGTAATGTAATGCCTGTTGTGTACAACTGTCAAGAAGACACCACATTGCTTTCTCTAATTCTAAAATGCCAGAAATTATTTGTATACCTCTAGTTTTATAACAACTAGTGTCACTGAGCGTAGTCCAGATACAAAAAGGTAGATAATGTTTTGACAGACCCGCGGAGAAGAAAATTCCTCCTACTTGTAAATTAGGAAATCAGTCAGGAAATTGTCCACCCACAGTATGGTTCCCACCACAAATAGATCTGATAAACAACCGAACCAAAGATGACCACTATTTAGATTGCATAATGATCAAGAGGTTTCAGACCCTGAGTAATTTGTTGCTTCTTAATACCAATGATTTCCACAGTTCTGAAAAAGGTATTGATGTGCAAAATAGTGGCAGCTAAAGTTTCAGCAAGACCAATGACTTGGTTTATGCAACTGCTAGAAGAACTGCCTGAGGGATCAGCCAGGTGTTCTCCCCTCAAACAGGACCTCCTGGTTCAAGACATTCTAATCCATCCACACCTTCCAGAACTTTTCTGGAGGAAAATGTAGTCTATTCCATCCCAACCTTCCAGATTGATTTTTTCAGCCAAAGAACTCTTAGATGATTTGAACAATTTCTGACCACAATGACAGAATACATATTGCTTTCATACTCAAACTGAACTTCTCCAAATTACCTCACTTTAGAATTTTGTGTTCCAATAAAACAGACAGAAATCTGTTAGAGCACATTATTTGTTCAGTTTTCAGCATTTTCAGCTGCTATTACTAGAACCTTACTTCAGATGCACAGTTAAAGTGTTATTTAAGGATCTTAAGGATAGTTGAACCTGAACCCTTTAAGTCAATGTAAGAAATTCCACTAAACATGTCTAACAAGTGAACAACATAATGCCGTCTTTTTGCATTTTATCCCTAGGTTTCCTATGGTTAATTTGTATTAGTCTTTACTTTATCCTGTTCCTTCATCCCCACTGGAGGAATAGCGTACATGTGACCATAGTTCTTAAAACACACTTTAATAGAGCACAGCTGCTTAGAAAACACACATTTTTTCATGCAACAGTTGGGTTCACAGAAGCACATTCTCATTCCACTACAGCAAAAGAAGCAACCTGGTTAAACTGGTACTTGCTCTGGTTAAGGATACCAAGTATGTATCATCCTTTTCACCAGTATCCACCTTCACCAGATAATACAGTACTGACATTCTGGCCTCAAAAGATACTTCTTTTGACCTTGCAGTTCTGCACAGAATGCTTAACAAGAATCCTTTCCCCTTTCTTCCTTGCTGCTTTGTTAAGTACCATAGTGTGTGCCTCTGCTAGAACCAAAATAAGTCTACAGTAAGACTTAACTTTAAACTTGTCTAGTCATTTGGGATATAGACAACACAAAGGTAATGCCCCATCAAAAATTTGTAAATGCTTCTTGTTGATATACAATATATGAGACTTGCTTTGTGCTTAACAAACACAAAAAACACATAAGGTCCAAATGAGCGAAATAAACAGATTTGATTTTTTTTTCCGGTGAAATTTATAAAATATATTATACAGTAAATCTTCTATTTTATAATTTATTGTTGCCATCTTCTATAGGTGAACCTTTTTAAGAAAAAGCAAAACTAGTTGAGCTCGACAAGGTGTGTAATATTGTTCCTACCAATATACCTGCTGGAGTTAATACCACCCTTGACCAGGAACCACTTGGCAGCTACAATTGCTTTACTTCAGATATAAGAACAATATAGATGCCTGCAAAGTTCAGCTTCAGCATTGCCAATCCACTCAATAAACCTTCTTCTTACAGCATGTTCACATTTTCCCCTTGGCCAATGCTCTAATAGCCTCCTTAACTGGTGCTTTGCCCATGCATAGATCTAGTCAGAGACTCCAATGAACAGAGGATTGTCTCCTTGCTTTTTGTGTGACAGCTCTGGGTCAATCAACAAGAACATGTACCTGTGTATGTACCTGCTCCCAATGGATGAATAGATTGGTTGGAAAGCTAAAGACAAGTAAGTGTGTGATGATGGGTTTGTTTTAAGTGACCTCCTTTCTATTTGTGCTTTTGTCATTACCAAAATATAGCACAGGGCATTTCCTGCACTGTATAGAACCCACCTTTTGGTGTGTATAGTGAAAAGTAAAGGGGCCAAGTAAGGGGGCCTCAACATACCCTTCAATTCTCCTTGAGGGAGTAGCCATATCTGGGTGTTGTGGCTATGGACTGATCCATCATATGTAGATGTGACTCCAGCGGTCACATACAGAAAATACTTTTAAGGATTTTGCACTTAAAGGGGTTGTAAACCCTCCTGTTTTTTCACCTTAATACATCCCAGGTGAGAAAACTTCTGGCAGTCACCGCCCCCCCCCCCCCAGCCCCCCCGTTTTCCTTACCTGAGCCCTGGAATGTCCCAACGGTGGGGATGTGCAGTCTCTCTGCCCGGGGTTCTTGGCTCTTGATTGGATAGATTGATAGCAGCACAGCCATTGGCTCCCACTGCTGTCAATCAAATCCAATGACACGGGTGCCGGGGGGCGGGGCAGAGTCCTGCATTCGACGGCTATGGACGCCAAATGCTGGACACGGGAGTGCACCCACAAGGTAACCCCCCGCTCTTCCTAGGGGGTTATCTGATGGGGGGAGGAGCCGCGAGAGCTGCCGGGGGACCCCCAGAAGACTGCGTTCAGGGCCACTTTGTGCAAAACGAACTGCACAGTGGAGGTAAGTATTGTTATATAAAAAAAAAAAAAATGTAGTATCACTTTAATAAATAATGTGTATTATAGACAGCTGCACTTTATTCTGTTAGCTATGTTGCTTTCATGGATTAAGTTAATTCCTCACATAACATAATGCTCGAACAGCACTCCAATAAATAAAATGCAGCTCACTATACCAGATTTCACCTAGAGCAGAGTTGCTACAACTGCTGAAATTGTTCCTAAGGGAGAAGAGAACTGCAATCGTTCGTCATCCACTAGTATCAATGTCAAAAAAGATTTAAAAAAATATTGAAAAGTGTAGGTGCCTGTGAACGTCCACCAGAGACAACCCAGGAACAAGGTCAAACATGTCTATCCATTGGGGAGCTTTAAGTAGATGTTTTTATCCTTTGTCAGTTCACACAGATAAGGCCTAAGCTGTTATGACCACTAAAAGATATACTTATCTACAGCGTAAATTGGTGGTAAAACAAACTGTAGATAGTTGGATCACAGCCCAAAGTCCGAGCATCATCTAATGTGCACAGCCAGATGTAGTGTCAGACAGTTAACAACATTCCACTCAGTAAGCATTTAATATGACTAAGAAAGGACACAGCTATTCACCGTTTGTGGTTTTATATTGATTTTTCAATCTCCAGTAGAAACTCTGTAGACATAATCAAATCCTTTACAGTGTTGATGTTTAATTTCTCATTATGTCTGACACATCTATTTTTTTTATTTAACTGCAGACAAATACAAGGCAAAAACATATAATTTCTAATTAGAACATTACACTCAAGCCTATAAAACAGCATTGTTATGTTTATTAACTGATTGAAAAATTTCTATTAGCAATTGTATGATTTGTATAATTTTCTGTGGTTTCTACCAAATTCATAAAAGTCAAATTTATATGTATACATGGACATATTTGAAGGGTCAACCCTCCTGATAGTATAGTTATGAGTTGAGTGTGTTAGAATGAACCTCTTAGAGCCCACTCATACCATATGCATTGGGCTGGTTTGGGCACCATTACCCAATGTAGTCCCAAAGCATACACAAGGTAAGTTTCCTTATGTCTAATTGTTTCAGTTTATGCCAATGCAGTGCATAAGTGTGCACTGAAAAAAGTGTGACAGGTTGCATTTCTATGCAACGCACTCCAGTGCATTACAATGCACCGAGGTACATAAAATTTAATGAAATGTCAATTTGTCACATTTCAATTAATTAAAGAAAAAAGGGTAAGCAGGGCGATACATTGCAACAAAACATTGCACCACCCTTTCATAGCACACACCAGAGAGTGCAGAATATATAAAGCTAAATGTGCACCTACTGGTGTAAATTGGCCCTTACTTACTCATATTTGTCAAGGAATCCAAAGATGAGATATCCAATGCAGTTAATGGCTCTGCTGCCCCACCCAATCCCATACAGGACTTTCACTTCTCCAGGAGACACAGGTTTTTTTTTCCAACTGTTGCATTCTCCACAATGTAAATTCAATGCAAAATTTTATAGAGAGAGAGTGGGCTTCTCTTCTTATGGAGGAGCAGGGAATTCAGCTAAAGAATCTACCTGATTCCCTAAACAAGCTGGTTGAAAATTAAAACAATCCATGTCTACCGAGAGCTTACAATTCAGCTGATTGGCCCTTTAATAATGCGGATCAAAGAGCAATGATGATGTCATGTATGAGGCCACCAGAATCACCATTCTTCAGTTTGGAGCACTCAAGAGAGTGAAAGATAATTGCTGATTAATTGATATGGGTTACTGCATTTTGCTTAATTAGAGAACCTGAATATCCATTAATGCCTCACATGATACCACAAATTTGTACTTGTTGGATAATGATAACAAACATATTTTTTCTTCCAGTAAATGAAAATGGTATCTATAAAGAATCATTGTATTAAGGTAACACAAGTTGGCCATAGAATCTGTAACATGATTATAGAATAATTTTTTTTGTAAAGGATTTTTGTAACCATATGGTTTGTTGTAAAAAATTGCAAATGTTTGACCTAAGGTTCGTTGAACATCACAGCAGGATATTGTATGAGAGAACAAAGTATATTCCAGTGGTTAGATTGTTTGTAAATGCATTAACAAAAGCACTGTGTAACTGTACCCTCAGGGTATACTGTTCCAACATTTTGCTTAGGCTACTTAAAAATATCATAAAGCTCAGAATTCCTACTTTGTAGTGACAGCTGAACAGAGGCCACATTTAAAACTTCTTTCTCTGCTTAAGCCCAAGCGGCTGTCATAATCACCAAGCTTCAGACTAACTCATTTGGGCTTAATTAAAAGTATTTGAAAAATCAGGTCTGCCTATAGCCACAAGGGCTCAACTTGAGAACCCCTGAGTATAGACTGTAAATTTTGAGTAAATCAGTAATATTTCAGCAATAGTTAGCACAATCACAAAGATGTATCTTATGTTGAATTGGTAATTGTAAAGTTAGTCATGGTGGAAAGTTACTGCAAAATCCTGTAAAGCTGTCTTTTGTAAAAAACACTACTAAAATATTAGTAAAATAATAATAGTAATAATCATAATAATAATAATAATAATAATAAATACTCACCCTCCCAATTAGCACAGGTTCTGGTCCTGCATATTCTTCAATTACAAAGAACTGGTTCCAGACCCAACTACGTTTGGACCGTGGAGGAGGGCCAGGCCCCTGAGGGGGAGATGATGAAGACCCAGCCTCTCCACTAAGACCAGGAGACATGTCCTCCAAAACTGGCACAGTGGAGGAGCAGCCCAGAAGAAGCAGAGAGAGTAGAGGACACAAGTGAAGGGCAGGCATTGGGAAGATGCAAACCCGGTCGAAGAATAAGTCCACTGGACAGAAGTCACAACAAACTGCAACTTCTTTGTTGTTTGGTGAAACCTTCCATGTAGTTAAGAGGTGAAATTTACAATGCACCTCAATCCATGTGATGTGAAACTGGCAGAGAAAAAAGGCAAGAGAGGAAGAAAAGGTTACAATGTAGGACTATTTGGCCTCCCCTTCATCATTAAAGCATTTTCAGCGAATAGGTTTCTAACCTTTTTTTTCTAAAATCTTTTCTGTGTTCTAGTTAATTCTTACAAATGACTGTACTATGAGTAACTATTGCTGACTGCAATATATCAAGCTGTGCACTACATCAGATCCAGCATTTGCATTTTAATTGGATTGCACTTAGTTACTGCACTTTTTTTGCACTACTTAATAAAATAAGGCAGACTATGTGCATTCGCCATTACCAGCACTTGTTAACCTCTTGGGTTGCACATCAATTTAAAAAAAAAATTTGCCACTACTTCATAAGTCTAGTATAGTAATGCTGATAATGGCACGTATCCTTACTGCACTTGAAATAGACTATTATCCTGTGGTCGTATAGTCAACAGCTGCAGCAGTGAGCCATGGGCATCCTTGAGGTCAGCTGGGACGTAACAGGGAGTGTCTGTCATTAGTACATGAGAAGCAGTGGACTTAAGAAGTCAACTGCCTCCGGTTTTGTCTGAAGCACAAGTAAAAGGATAGAAG
This sequence comes from Rana temporaria, assembly GCF_905171775.1. Taxonomy (NCBI): domain Eukaryota; kingdom Metazoa; phylum Chordata; class Amphibia; order Anura; family Ranidae; genus Rana; species Rana temporaria. The sequence goes on along the minus strand of NC_053489.1, from coordinate 254,019,182 downwards.
CAGAGGAAGCTTAGCAAGAATGATATTCAGAGCTGTGCTGCTTCTGTCTGCACTTTTGTTTTTCTCTCTCTCCAGATCTCCTCTGCGTTCTCCCCCCTCTCCCTGCAGGCCTGATCTTTTATGTGAAAGGGTTTTGACTGTTCTTTCTTACCTCTTTCTCTCTTCTCCCCTTGACTATAGGAGATTTTGTTTTATTTCTAACTCATGTTCTCTCACTCAAGCATTCCCACTGTTTATCTCTCAGTTTCTTCTCCCCATTGCACCCCCCTCCTTGTCTAGAAGTTATTTCCCCTGTTTGGTTTTAGCTGTGTACAAATTGTACCATCTGTCTCTCCTCTCTACTTCTCCTTCCCTTTCCCCCCTCGCTTCTCCATTCTCTCTCTGTCTCTTTGTATGCCCGTCATGTTCAACACTTTACGCTTTACTGCAATAAGAAGAGGATAAGAAATCATAGGGAGAGAGACTCAGAGAGGGAGGGGGGATGGAAAAAGGGAGAGATAAAGAGAAGAGGAAGAAAAACAAAACAGACAAAATGGGTAAGAGGGAAAGAAAAAATGCCTAAAGGATGGAAAGATGAAGAAGAAGAAATAAAGAAAGAATGGACATGAAACAAGGGGAGGGCAGAAGTCTAAGGAGGGTGTAGAGGATGGCAGCAGCTTGCCTGGACACAATTTGTGCCACTGCAGAAGTTCTGTGGCTCTAAGGGACACACATGACCATCTGGTGACACATCTCCGTGATAGCAACAAATATCCTGCAGTAACTCCTTAGAGGCTCAGATAGGTGACCAGAATGAAGACAAGTCACAGCATTCATCTTTCAATGATTTATGTGTGTTTTTTTCTCTGGGTTATGCATAACAAACTTATACTCTGTGATGTATTTCTTTTACTTTATCTCTACTCATTTCCATTTAGATATTTCCAGTGTCCTGCCATCTGGATCTGTCCTTTTTTCACATTACCGTTCCTCCCGCTATCTTCATTCCAACTGCTTGTAAAATTCATGTCTCTTCTCCCTGTAGGGTTTAGTGGATTATTCTAGTGTGGTGGATGCTGGGTATTAACTTTCACATATAAATGACAATTTTCTTCTTGAGACAGTATCTGCGCATCACATGAATTAAACTCTTACATATACATGTCAGGTGGATTGTCTGCCAGGGAGCGTGTACAGAATGCTGTGTTTGACATTCTGATAGGGTCATTGATCATCTCTCTCTCTCTCTCCGTCTTATTGCTCCCTAAAACTCCTTATTGGATCCCATTTCAGCATCCTATAAAGCTTCTATTGCCTGGCATAAGTGCTCCTTGTAATGCCTGATTACTCCATTTGGTGCAATTGATCCCATTGTTCAGTTAAATCTCTTCTCACTGCATCTCCTTTTTACAATGCATAAAACAGTTTTTCCATAGCTGTTCCATTACTTATATTGCTCCACATAACCTTTCCCTATAAATCCGGTATTGCTCTACATAAATTCTCTAATTGCTCCATAATTACTCCCTAGAAATGGGTTCCTTTACCCCGTTTAACCTTCTACAAGACGTGCACCATATAACTTATATTTTTGCCCTTATCTGCCCTCAAAGCTCCTCCTTGCTCACGTTTCCTCCAACTGACCATCATTGTAAATAGTGGCTGCCAATTACCACCTCAGCCCATATGTCCTCTCTGTTCAACCTTCCACATAACTCCAACAACTGGTAAATAGTACTCCTGTCTATAACACCTCCTGGAACACATCAAGTAACCAGAACTCCTCCTACTGCTCCTAGTGTATGCTGTTGCACTGTGTGCAAAATGATCATGCAGACAGCTTGGACCCAACTGAGCTTCTTCCATGTATTCAGATGTAATTGGGAACATTCACATGTGTGTGTATAAACACATTAGCTCTGCATGAATGCAGTGCACATTAGGCATGCTGTGCATCTGAACGCTCACGTCAGTCTTAGGAGAGTACGTCTGCTCACACGTCCATACAGAATTACACTCACATATGTATATGTATCATTCTATACGGTTATGGACACAATCTCCATGTGTTCACAGGTGTTGGCTATGCCTCTCCTACAGACAACATAGATTACCTGTCCATCACACACATGCCACATACACTCATCACACTCAAGCAGAAGTTTTAACGCACCGTATAACTCCAGACGTATGAGACAGACCGCTGCAAAGACAGGTCAAGATGTGGCAGAGACCTCTGCAGAACTAGCTCCACATGGGTGCCAAAGACCACCGAAGGGATAGATGCTATTATATGAGAGAGAGCTGCAGAGACTGCTCCAGTTGTGAGGCAGACTCCTGCAGAGAGAGTTCCAGATGTGAGAGAGGACAAGACTGCTGCAGAGACAGCTCCAAATCTGCGAGAGCCTGCTGCAGAGACCATGTGATAGAGAGGAACAGACAATGTTAGAGACAGTTAGTGGCAGACAGTGCTAGAGAGTGAGAGGATGAGACATGCAGGGTGAGGGTGATGGACTAATGGAGCTAGACAGAGAAAGAGAGGGAGACAGGCAGATACAGGTTCCTGCAGATGCTGCTCTGGTTTTAGAGCGAGTGATGCTGAGAATACGAGTTGACATGCACCCCCCCAAATCCTCTGCACTCTCCCCCTCCTCCTCCTCCTCAGTCTCTCTCTTTTTCTATCTCTCCTCCTCTTTCTTCCTCTTTCTCCTTTCCACTAATACAAGAGGACACAAAGAACAGAGAGAGACAGAGACAAAGTGACAGCGAGAAACCAGAGGGACAAGGAGTGAAATAAACACAGAGCTCACAATGGTCAAGCAGCAGCAAGACGTATATAAGGAAACATTGGAAAGCAAGAGATAGATGGATAGATAGATAGATAGATAGATAGATAGATAGATAGATAGATAGATAGATAGATAGATATATAGATAGATAGATAGAAATAGAATGAGCCAGCAGTAGGGCACAGTCACAGAGTAATAGTTAGGGTACTCAAGCAGCAAAACAATGATGGATTATAGGTATTTCGTAAATGGGCATTTGACATGGTGCGTTTTGGGTGGAATGTGACACAGGGTCTCTGGGGTCCATGTGTGCCTTCCAGGATAGAAAAGAACACACAGACCTGTCTGCAGACAGACACAGAAATGTTAACATTTCAATTTATTAAGCTGCGCACAATATATATATATATATATATATATATATATATATATATATATATATATATATATATATATCAGTATGAAGCAAACAAAACAGATTAGGGAAGAAAAACTGTAGGGAAAAATATTTAGCATTTTACCAGCCAAGGTTATTGTGTACATATTGCACATCTGGCATCTAGATAAGACATACAAGTTACAACTTTTAACCATGTGACTAGTAATAATGTTTCACAAGAAATCACATCAGTATCCTACAGCATGTAGTAAGCATATGTGGAGCCTTTCCACTAAAATAATCTGGAAAATGCAGCTGCTAAAATAACAAAAACAAACATAACAAAAAAAACATTTAGTGTGTAAGGCATTGGCATTGGTATTTTTGGGTACCTGGGGCACATGCCCCAAAGTTCCTGTTTGAGGCAACAGGGTCCCAAGGCTGTGACCACGCACCACTTCATTCAATGGTATTTGATTCTGTTGCACCAACTCTCAGATTTGTTAAAGCAATGGGCAATGCCGAGCCAGGTGAAGCTTTCCTAGGTTTCTCCTTGGCTCTGATGTGCTACACGATAGAGCTGAGGGGAAGCCTGGGAGAAATATGTTTACTCTACTGGGTGCTGCTGCATTAACCACTTAAGCCCCGGACCAATATGCAGCCTAAAGACCCAAGGTGTTTTTACAGTTCGGGACTGCGTCGCTTTAACAGACAATTGCGCGGTCGTGCGACGTGGCTCCCAAACAAAATTGGCGTCCTTTTTTCCCCACAAATAGAGCTTTCTTTTGGTGGTATTTGATCACATCTGCGGTTTTTAGTTTTTGCGCTATAAACAAAAATAGAGCGACAATTTTGAAAAAAAAGCAATATTTTTTACTTTTTGCTGTAATAAATATCCCCCAAAAACATATATAAAAACATTTTTTTTCCTCAGTTTAGGCCGATACGTATTCTTCTACCTATTTTTAGTAAAAAAAATCGCAATAAGCGTTTATCGATTGGTTTGCGCAAAATTTATAGTGTTTACAAAATAGGGGATAGTTTTATTGCATTTTTATTTTTTATTTTTTTTTTACTACTAATGGCGGCGATCAGCAATTTTTTTCGTGACTGCGACATTATGGCGGACACTTCGGACAATTTTGACACATTTTTGGGACCATTGTCATTTTCACAGCAAAAAATGCATTTAAATTGCATTCTTTATTGTGAAAATGACAGTTGCAGTTTGGGAGTTAACCACAGGTGGCGCTGTAGGAGTTAGGGTGCACCTAGTATGTGTTTACAACTGTTTGGGGGTGTGGCTGTAGGAATGACGTCATCGATCGTGTCTTCCCTATAAAGGGAATGACGCGATCGATGCGCCGCCATAGTGAAGGACGGGGAAGCCGTGTTTACACACGGCTCTCCTCGTTCTTCAGCTCCGGGGAGCGATCGCGACGGAGCGGCTATAAACAAATAGCCGCGCCGTGGTCCCGGATCGCTCCCCGAGCGGACCCGACCTCCGCATGTAGCGGGGGGGGTCCCGATCGGACCCCCCACCCGCTAATAGGCGAGGACGTACCTATACGCCCATGTGCCTGTACGTGCCATATTGTGGACGTATATGTACATGGGCTGGTCCTTAAGTGGTTAAAGGTCTACTGAGTTCATTTAGGGAAGAGGAAATTTGTGCTGGGGGAGGGTTTGAGCAGAGGGGAGAGATTAGTAGATGGGAGAAGTTTAGCTTGGGGAGGTAATTGGGGAGGTAATTTATGCTTAGAAGAGGTATAAGAAGGATTTTTGCATGTGGGAAAGTGAACAGATTAGTGTTGGTTGAAAGGTATTTCTCAGGGTTAGAATTTTGTATCAGGGAGGTAGGATTTTTGCAAACGGGAAAGAGGAAGAGTTTTACTTTGAGGGGGATTTGTGTGATATGTACTCCTGTCCCCTGAACTCTGTGTGTTACATACCTCAGACGCTTGCACTTTGCGTGTGTAGCACCCCCTTACTTTCAGTATGGGCACTACGCTAAAGTTAGTGGGGAATGGGAGGGTTATTTTGCTCCCATTCACAATTTGTCAAATTTGGGCTGTTGTCATTCCTGAACTGTCCTGTGGGTCAGTCTGCGCTCCAGGGGTGTTTTCCTACCCCTGGGTGACAGGTGGCGCTAGAGGGGTTCTGGCAGAACGACTTTTCCCCAGCAGCCAATTAGAGGAGTTTTCCCCTCGCTGGGCATGCTGGGGGAGGGTATATCTGTGGCAGACGCCATTTCTTTTGGTGGGTCCTCCTTCTTCCCGCGGGGTCCATGTTCCAGGTGCGGCATCCACCTTCAGGGTGCGCGCATCCCAGCGATGGCCCTTAGGACCGAGGGCGCATTCTACATTTCTACAATTCCATTGAAAGTATCCCAGGCTGGGTGCCGTTCGATTGGGGGGTCGGCTTGAGGAGAACCCGGAGGCAGGTTATCCAACAGGGCTTGAACGAACCAATCGGGGATCTGGTGACCGGAATGCTGACAGGTATGCTTTGCTGTCATCCGGTGACCTATGCTTAAATCTACTGGGAGCTCAATTAATTCATCTAGCTTATCCAAAGTAATAGTGGCAGAGGCCCTAGAGCCAGGTCTGTGAGAGAGATCTGTTCCTCCCAGCAACCTAAGTGACACTTCGGCTGCCAGGCTTGTGACAGGAGTCTGTCCGGGGGCACTTCACCCACTCTGGCTAGAGTGGCGACGAACTGCAATTGATAATACTGAGAGCAGGATTGCTCGGTTCATATCCAGGCCTGATACTGCAAAGTTCCCTCTCTTGCTTCATCAACCCTTTTCTTCCTACTTGATGTTGATGTTGGCCGTGTTGGTCTGGAAATAAAGCATTGAAAAACCTTTATTCATTGTCTGGACATTCGCTCACTACTCTGTTCTCCCCCTGCACCCTAGACAACACTAAGGTAACGTAATACGCCGATCCCAACAACAAATCAGCGGCTCCTGCGGGGGTAGCGCTACACGTGGGGGCTCGTCCGGGATTATCGGCTGTTGCCATCGACAAAGGAGATTGTGAGTAGGAATTTATCAAAGAGCGAAGAGTGTTCAGTGTCGTGATTTTGAACTGTCCGGCTACGAGGGAGTTAACCTCTAAGCCGCTAAATCGCTAAGCCTGGGCGTACGTGCGGCCTAGCACGCGCCTGCAACGTGTCCGGACAAGTTCTTCAAGTGGGAGGAGCCACCCTCCCCTGCGCGGGATGTATAATAGGATTTCGCGCCAAGCCAGTAGAGCACCACCCATCAGCAAGGAAGAAGAACCGCATGGTGATGTCTGCCTTCCTACAACCGGGTGTTGCCGCTCCGCGACTGAGGCCCCCAACTACTTCACTGAGGGTCCTCAGCATGTTTGCACCACCGGGAGAGTCTGTCACTGACACCGGCGTCCGTTTGGCCACAGAAGGACGGTTCGTGTTGTTGTCCAGCGGAGGAACGGAGATGCTTGGACTGACCTGTCCTCAGTGCGAGGAACTGTCCGTCAAGATTCAACCTTTCGCCCAATACCAGAGATGTCGTGCCTATTTGTTCATCGCCACATCACCCGTAAAGACTCCAAGGGAGTACAGGGTGAATTTCGTCACAGCTGCTGTCACCGCGGAGGAAGAACCCCCATCCTACCACAAAAGTCTGATGTGAGCTTCTTTAACGGAATTTCCAACCGTGTGTATGCTCCATCGGACTTTTTCTGTTGGAATTTCCGCCAGCAAAAGATTGATAGCTGGTTCTCAAATTTTCAGATGCAAAAATACCTATCGTAAAATCCCAACGTCTGTAGCAATTCCGACGTGCAAAATTCTGACGCATGCTCGGAAACAATTCGATGCATGCTCGGAAGCATTGAACTTCCTTTTCTCGGCTCATCATAGTTTTGTACGTCACCGCATTCTTGACGGAACAAAAGTTGAGAGAACTTTTGTGTGACCGTGTGTATGCAAGCCAAGCTTGAGCAGAATCCATCCAACCATCCAAGGTTTTTCCAACGGAAAATCCGATCGTGTGTACGGGGCATAATAATGTATGTGGGGGGAAAACATTTTCAACCTGATCTCCCATGAAGCAATTGGATATTTTCTGGATCAACTACCCCTGTCGTTATTACCTCTAAATATTAATACCCAATTATATTTTGTGCACTCAGGAATGCATCCAGCTCTTTTTTAAAACAATATACTGAGCTGACCAGAGCCAGTTCCTGAGGGAGTCTATTCCTCATTTTCACAGCTCCTACTGTGAAGAGGCCTTTCCGTACGTGAAGGTTAAATCTCTTTTCCTTCAGTTAAGAGTGCCCCCTTGTTCTCTGTAATGACCTGAAAGTAAATATCTCAAAGTTCACTATATGGACCACTGATATATAATTATGCATGTTGTTCATATTGCCCCAAATTGAGAAAATAAATTCAGTTCCGCTAATCTTTCCTCATAGCTGAGCTTCTCCAATATTCTTATTAGTTTGGATGACCTTCTCTACACTTCCTCCAGTTCGCCAGGGTTGCCAACCACGAGTAAGTTTGCTGACAGTTTGTAAAAATCTGTGTTTTTTTTTACAACTGTCTGTAAATATCAGGGGCTGATAATTTGTCATGCTGTGTTGACTTTTTAAGTGTAAACCAGGCAAATTACCTGTTTAGGGGTATTATCAGCGTTTTCATAGTGTGTTTATACTGTTTAAATACCAGTTGTCTTCATTTTTAATAGGAGTTCTGTAATTTTTTACAGGTTGTCAGTAAAAAATGTGCTCCACCAGTAAATCTTACATGTTTTGTCAGTAAAAAATGCTGCGGGAGGTTAGCAACACTGCAGTTCGCCGATATCATTTTTGTGAACTAATGCCTAAAACTGAACTGCATATTCTAGATGAGATCTTACCAATAATTTGTACAGGGGCAAAATTATCTCTTTCTCCGGAGTCTATACCTCTTTTAACCCTTTCGCTCTCAGGTCCGTATGTTGTGGGGCGGGGGTTTTCACACATAATCCGGTTGCTGCTGCCACGGGATTGTGTGTAAAACTGACAGGTAGACCCCCCCCCCCCTGGGTACCTGTGCACGCTATGTACATGGGACCGAAATGGTAGGTGCCAGCGAGTGGAGGGGAAGGAGAAGAGCGGACACAGGCCCACTCTCCATCATTTCTTGCTGTGACCTGGAAAGCGATGTGTATGATGCCACTTTCGGGTCAGGCTCTTAGACCCCTTTCACATTGAGGAGTTTTTCAGGCGGTACATCGCTAAAAATAGCGCTGCTATCCCGCCTGAAAAACTCCTTCACTGCAGACTCAATGTGAAAGCCCGAGGGCTTTCACACTGAGGCGATGCGCTGGCGGGAGACACACAAATCTCCTGTCAGCAGCATCTTTGGAGCGGTGAGAGGAGCGGTATGTATACCGCTCCTTCACCGCTCCTACCCATTGAAAACAATGGGAAACCGCGGCAATACCGCCCGAAATGTACCCTTTATCGGCCGCTAGCAGGGAATAATACCGCACCGCTAGCGGCTGATTCCCGCAGCAATCCCGGCGCCCCAGTCTGAAAGGGCCCTTAGTGTCTCCAGCTAGCATAGCTGGGAAGGCATGTATTGCAATGTCATCTGCATTGCAATACATTCAGTGGAGCCCAGATGAGACATTGGTGGGTCTTCTAGACACTACATGTCCCATTAAAGAGAACCTGTCAACTAAAAATCATCACTTTGGGGATTTTTTTGTCGAAAGGGACTTTTTTTGTGATGGAAAAAAAAATTAAGAACATTTTTTTTTTGATTTTTGATACACATGTTACATATAAACACACATGTCGGGGTGAGAGCATGTCATGTTTAGGCCTAAAATGATTTGTTAAACATAATTTGGCAGAGAAAAGGTTAATACAAGAAAAGATTTTGCTAGTTTTAGACAATTTAGGCTGGCATTGCATGCTATAATAAAGTCTATGATCTACCCGAACACTCAGATCCTTCTTCACTATTTACTCCCCCAGCTGTTCTACTAGTGTGTATAATGCATGCATGTTTTTAGCTCTCAAGTGTATAACTTTACATTTAGCAACATTAAATCTAATTTTCCACAATTAAGTAGTGCATTGAGATAAGCTTGTAAATTGGAGACATCCTGTAAGGGTGTTATTTCACTGCATAGCTTGGTGTCATCTGCAAACACTGAAATTGAACTTTTATTCCCAGACCCAATATCATTTATAAATATGTTATAAAGTAAGGGTCCCAACACTAAACCTTGGGGTACACCACTGATTACCGCTTAGAGAGTATGAATCATCAACTACTACTCTCTGAATAAGGTTTACACATTAGCTGTGTGTAGAAAACTGTGTCAAATGCTTTGGCAAAATCCAAGTATAGCACGTCCACAGCCAATCCTTTGTCTAAGGCCTGGTTCACACTGGTGCGTTTTGACATGCAATTTGGCATGTCAAATCGCATGTCAAAACGGCGGTATTTGCCGCAAATTGCTGGCAATGGTACTGTCCTAATTGGTGCAACGCTGCATCTGCGGCATTGCACCGATTTCAAAAAGTAGTCTCTGTACTACTTTTTGCGATTTCGGCCCGCGATTTACATTGACATCTGTGCAAAAAACTTGCACAGATGTCTCTGAAATCGCAGCCAAAATCGGGACTGACAAGCGGGTGTGAAATCGTGCGAGTTCTGCTGAACTCGCACGGCTTCACTCCCGCAGCCCAGTGTGAACCTAACTTACGTTTTTGTTTACCTCCTATTAAAAAGAAATAAAACTTGTTTGACAACTTCGGTCCTATTTTAATCCATGCTGACTATTGCTTAAAATATTATTTTCTAGCAAAAACCTAAGTATCTTCCCAACTATAGAAGGTAAACTAACCAGTCTGTAGTTACTTGGTAAAGACTATCCAAATACAGGTGTCACATTGGCCATACACTAATCCAGTGGTACCTTGCCAGTCATTAAACAAAATTATAAAAAATGTGTTGGATATGGGAGAACTCAGCTCGCTAGGATCCTTGGGTGTAAGCCATTTGGTACAGGTGCTTTATTCACCTTTATTTTGTCTAAATGTTCCTGGACCGTGTCAATTTTGAGCCATTATGGATCATTTGGGGCTATGTCAATATCATCCCCATTAAGGTAGAGGTTCACCCTAAAAAAGATTTTTTAACACTAGAGGCAGCATAGTAAGGGCATATACTTTTGGCAAGTTTTTTTTTTTTTTTCCTCCGTACTTACCTTTATATTCTGATTTGGTCCAGGGCTTCCGCGTTCTGATGACTCCGGGACTGGGCGTTCCTATCCCTGCCTCAGGCTTCCGATGCTTGCGGGACTGGGCGTTCCTATCCTTTCATTGGATGATTGACGGCTTGTGAAACAGGTGACCTGTCGCACAACGCGCGTCACCAGATTTCAGGAAATATCCGAGATAAGAGTCGGCACTATACGGCGCCTGCGCCTGCCGTGTAGAGCTGACTGCGCAGGCGCCGTATAGTCCCGACTTGCAGCTCGGCTATTTCCCGACATCTGGTGACGCGCGTTGTGCGACAGGTCATCTGTTTCACAAGCCGTCAATCATCCAACGAAAGGATAGGAACGCCCAGTCCTGCAGAAAAACAGATTATAAAGGTATGTACAGAGAAAAAAAAAAAATATGCCGAATGTAAATGCCCTTACTATGCTGCATCTAATGTGTGTAAAATATATATATATATATATATTTTTTTGGGTGAACCCCCGCTTTAAGGACTTGAGCTTCCCATTTCCCTTTGTATACACGTAGCTGAAAAAGGTATTTAATAAATGTGCATTCATTGTTTAAGCAGTTGGTGATAGCTAATCAGTCCCTGACTGTCTATTTTCAGAATAGCATATTTAATGGAAGAGTTTATTTCTATTTTTTTAAATGATTGTGCTGAGGTTTATACTGTATGTGCAATTAACACATATGTTGTGGGTACAAGGGCTGTGGGTTATTATTATTATTATACAAGATTTATATAGCTCCAACGGTTTGCGCAGTGCTTTATAACATTAGGGCAGACAGTAGAGTTACAATATAATTAAAGCGGGAGTTCACCCAAATTTTTTTTTTTAACATTAGATTGGGCCTAATTACGGGAAGCAGAATCGGGTGTTTTGGTTAAAATCAATGCAGTACTTACCTTTTTTGAGATAGATGTTCTCCCGCCGCTTCCGGGTATGGTCTTCGGGACTGGGCATTCCTATTTGATTGACAGCCTTCCGACGGTCGCATACAGCGCGTCACGAGTTGCCGAACGTTGGTGCGGCGCTATACGGCGCCTGCGCACCAACGTTCGGCTACTTTCGGAAACTGGTGACGCGCTGTATGCGACGGTCGGAAGGCTGTCAATCAAGTAGGAACGCCCAGTCCCGCAGCCCATACCCGGAAGCCGCGGGAGAACATCTATCTCAAAAAAGGTAAGTACTGCATTGATTTTAACCAAAACACCCGATTCTGCTTCCCGTAATTAGGCCCATTTTAAGGTTAAAAATTGAGTTTTTGGGTGAACCTCCACTTTAAGTACAGGAGGAATCAGAGGTCCCTGCTCGTTAGAGCTTACAATCTAAGAGGGAGGGTCAAGTGATACAAAATAGAATAACTGTGGGTGATGAGATGATGAAAAAAATAAAAGTACAGATGTTATGTGAAGGCAGGATAGGGTTCTCTTAAAGCGGAGGTTCACTCTAAAAAACAACTTTCTACCATGCCATCCAGCATACTAGCATCAGCTACAGTATGCCTTTATTTATTTTTTTGCGTGGTACTCACAGTTTAATCCATTAGTTTCGTTTTAGACTCCCGCGTTCCTATGAAGAGGGGAACATGATTGACGGCCGGCTATGGCGCGTCACGCTTCCCGAAAATAGCCGGAGTAGGACTCGGCTCTTCACGGCGCTATACGGCGCCTGCGCACAGACTAGGAGCTGACTGCGCAGGCGCCGTGAAGAGCCAAGTCCTATTTCGGCTATTTTCGGGAAGCGTGACGCGCCATAGCCGGCCGTCAATCATGTTCCCCTCTTCATATGAATGCCTACTCCCCGCGGGAGTCTGAAACGTAACTAATGGATTAAACTGTGAGTACAGCGAAAAAATAAAAAATAAAGGCATACTGTAGCTGACGCTAGTATGCTGGATGACATGGTAGACAACATTTTTTTTTTTTTCAGGGTGAACCCCCGCTTTAAGAGGATGGTTTTTAGGGATTGCCTAAAAGCAAACAGAGTAGGAGATAATCGGACAGAATGTGGTAGGAAGTATGTGTTCCTTATATAGAGATAATAGGCTCAGGTGTTTTTAACTATGAGTCAATTCCCTCCCATTGTTAGCAAAATCTGACAATCCTTGTGGCACGCTACTTACTCTGCTAGGGATGTCCAAACATGCCCCAGGTTTTTTACAATCCTAGTAATGCCCCTGCTGTAAGGAGAAGCTTTAGTAAAAAAAGGTGTAAGGGGCCTTTGTCTAATATACTATAGTATAGTTACATACAGTACTTTATTGTGGAATAAAACAAACTGCTGTAAAATGCATTTTACAGGTATATTATTGGGTTAACATCTACCCAAAATACAAATTTTATTAAAAAAACTTTTGTGAAAATAAAAAAACATTGCAGTTCACATTAAAGTAAGGAGACCAGATTTTTTTAAATGAAATCCAGGGAATTTTTTTTTTTTACTAGTAATGACGGCAATCAGCGACTCTCTGCCTGTCGCCGCCTTACAGCCTGTCAAGTCTTACTCTCCGGCCCCGGCTACTACTGGGTGGGGAGCAGAGGAAGATCACTCCGGTAGGGGAGGCAAGAAGATAAGCAGGCAGGCAGCTGGCCGGGACTTGAGCCAAGGCAGAAGAACATGCGAGCAGAGCTGAATGGGCATGCGCCTGAAACTGAAGAAATATTCCCTCCGCTCCGACCAGCACATGATCAGAAAGGGGCACAGATAATGTAAAAAAATACACCCCCTAAGCTAGTAAGAGCGGAGGTGTAATTCCGATTTTTTTAAATTTAATTCTGCACTGACTGGGCCAGATCCACATAGAAATAGATCGGCGCAGCGTATCAGAGATACGCTAAGCCGCCGTATCTTACCTGGCGTAATTTTGAATCCTTGAAGATTTCGCGCCGTAAGTTACGGCGGCGTAGTGTATCTTTGGCGGTGAGATTCAAATCGGCGATTAGGGGGCGTGTTTCATTTAAACGAAGCACGTCCCCGCGCCGAATGAACTGCGCATGCTCCATTTCTAAATTTCCCGCAGTGCATTGCGCTAAATGACGTCGCAACAACGTCATTTTTTTTAACTTAGACGTGAATTACGTCCTTTCCGATTCACAGACCATTTACGCAAAAAAAAATCAAATTTCGATGCGGGAACGACGGCCATACTTAACATGGCAAGTCTAACTATACGCCGCAAAATACCGGCTTTAACTATACGCCGGAAAAAGCCGACTAGAGACGCTGTAAAAAAATGCACCGGCCACTCGTACGTTCGTGGATCGACGAAAATAGCTAATTTGCATACCCGACGCGGAAAACGACGTGACCGCCACCCAGCGGACGCCGAAGTATTGCATCTTAGATCCGAAAGGCGTACAAGGACGTATACCTGTCGGATCTAACCCAGATGCCGTCGTATCTTGGTTTGAGGATTCAGTAGATACGCCGGCGTACTCTGTCTGTGGATCTGCCCCACTGTTTTTGAAATTGCCCCAGCCCCTGTTCATATCCATCCAATCCGGGGACAAAACCGGGGACAGACTTGGTCTGGGGACAGTGTCCTCAATCCGGGGACTGTTCCCAGAAACCTGGGATGTCTGGTCACCCTTTATTAAAGGGGTTGTAAAGGTTCATTTTTTTTTCTAAATAGGTTCCTTTAAGCTAGTGCATTGTTGGTTCACTTACCTTTTCCTTCCATTTCCCGTCTAAATGTTTGTTTTCTTTGTTTTCTTTGTCTGAGTTTCTCACTTCCTGTTCCCCCTCAGTAAGCTGTTCTGGCTGACTAACCACCGCTCGGATGATGGGGGCAAGCTTACTGAGGAGAAACAGGAAGTGAGAAATTCAGACAAAGAAAGAAAACATTTAGAAGGGAAATCGAAGGAAAAGGTAAGTGAACCAACAATGCACTAGCTTAAAGCAACCTATTTAGAAAATAAAAAACAAACCTTTACAACCCCTCTTAGTTCCAGGCCATCATTCCTACTGAATCTATCATGAAAAAACATAGAAAGAAAGATTTGCAGAGACTTACAGAGCATACCAGAATTTTAATTAATTTAATAAACTGAGATCAATTGTGGAAATTTCCAGATGGGCAGACCATGGGACTAACTATTTCTTCAGTAAATAATTCATTGTTTTTGGTGCCTGATAACATTTCTGAAGATAAGCAGTGAGCCATTTTATACATTCACATAAATTGTGAATCTTCAAAAGGAGGTAATTCCACAGTCTAATGCTGCGTACACACAATCGGACATTCCGACAACAAAACCGTGTATTTTTTTCTGACGGGTGTTGGCTCAAATGTGTCTTGCATACACACGGTCGCACAAATAATGTCGGAAATTCCGATCGCCAAGAACGCGGTCACGAACAACACGTACGACGGCACTGTAAAAGGGAAATTCAATACCAAGCGCGCCACCCTTTGGGCTCCTTCTGCTAATCTCGTGTTAGTAGAAGTTTGGTGAGAGACCATTCGCGCTTTTCAGCTTTGTGCTTTTCAGTCCGATACTGCTCTTCAGTTTGTGCATGTGGGTTCGTATCTGTGTGAATATCAGCAGCAAAACAACTTTATTATTCTAGCATTATAAAGAAGAAGAGAATGCGCTGCATTAAAACGTTTAAAAATTTGCAACGTGACGAATGTGCTATCTCCATTACGAACACTAGTTTTACCAGACAGAGCGCTTCCGTCTCATACTTGCTTCAGAGCATGCGTGGAATTTTGTGCGTCGGAATTGTCTACACACGCTCGGAATTTACGAGAACGGATTTTGTTGTCGGAAAATTTGAGAACCAATTCTTGTTTATATTAACATGAACTTGGACCTATGTTGCCTAATGCCGCGTACACACGATCAGAATTTCCGACAACAAATGTTCAATGGGAGCTTGTTGTCCGATGGAGCCAACACACGTTTGGAATTTCCGACAACAAGCTCCCATTGAACATTTGTTGTCGGAAATTCCGATCGTGTGTACGCGGCATTAGGCAACATAGGTCCAAGTTCATGTAAACTCCTATACTTTAGGATTGTTAGATATCTTGCCTCATGAAAAGGACCACCATGCAGACATAGGATAGGAACCATGGACCAGATTCATAAAAGAGATACGACGGCGTATCTCCTAATACGCCGTCGTATCTCTGAGATACGATTGTCGTATCTATGCGCCTGATTCATAGAATCAGGTTACGCATAGATATCCCTAAGATCCGACAGGTGTAAGTGACTTACACGGGCGGATCTTAGGCTGCAATTCTAGGCCGGCCGCTAGGTGGCGATTCCATTGCGGTCGGCGTAGAATATGCAAATGACTAGTTACGCCGATTCACGAATGTACGCTTTGCCCGTCGCTGTAAATTTACGTAGTTTCCGTAGAGATACGCGGCGTAAAACTAAACCTGCCCTCTAGGTGGTCTAGCCAATGTTAAGTATGGCCGTTGTTCCCGCATCGAAATTTGAAATTTCACGTCGTTTGCGTAAGTTGTCCGTGAATGCCGCTGGACGCCATTTACGTTAACGTCGAAACCAATGACGTCCTTGCGACGTCATTTAGCGCAATGCACATCGGGAAATTTTAGGGACGGAGCATGCGAAGTACGTTCGGCGCAGGAACGCGCCTAATTTAAATGGTCCCCGCCCCATTTGAATTAGGCGGGCTTGCGCCGGGCGGATTTACGCTACGCCGCCGCAAGTTTACAGGCAAGTGCTTTTTGAATCAAGCACTTACGCTGAAAACTTGCGGCGGTGTAACGTAAATGGGATACGTTACGCCGCCGCAGCGTAGGGCAATTCTATGTGAATCTGGCCCCATGTACAAAGGCATCTTTGGTTTAGGCAATTGATTTGTTTTGAATGAAAAATATTTTCTGTGGAGGTTGTCTATTTCAAGTTTCTGAGAATATGAATGTAAGAGAGTATCTGTTTTGTAATACTTGTATACAGGACAGTATGCAATGCAAAAAAAGTTCTCTAGTCGGTTGTGGTTTTAGCCTTTTAACGCCATATTCAGTAGGGTTTATAGATTTTTATTTTTACTCTAATTGAAAGCATCTTCTATAACATACATTTATTTTTCAAGGTAACCAAGTATAACAATGCAGTTTTTTAATTGTTTCTACAATAGAACAGCTTCTGCCACCATATTGGATGTGTCATTGTTTAGCACAAATGATTTACCTGGATTGGGGTGCACAAGAACAGAAGAAGAGATGCACATTTCACATGTTGCTTTGTGAGAGTAGCAATGAGAATTATTTCTGGAAAGTCTTTGATAAAATATCTAAAAAATACCGAAGCCATAAGTGGCAGGTGCAGAATTGTGGAGAAATTACTTGAGACAAAGAGATTTTTTCTAATGAAATGCCAAGTACAATACATTTAACAGAGTCCTTTTTAATGAACAAAAAAACGGAAAATTGTATACTCACCTTTCCGTAATTTTCCTTTCCTGACGCATCTTCATGGCAGCACACACTGGGTTGTGACTCCGCCCCCACAACCTGACAGGATTGGTTAGCTATAAATTCGAAGAGGAGACACCCGGCATCATTCTCCGTAAATATCATCATCATTGAACAACAGGGTGGGCAGTTGTGTGCTGCCATGAAGATGCGTCAGGAAAGGAAAATTACGGAAAGGTGAGTATACAATTTTCCGTTTTCCTGACGCATTCATGGCAGCACACACTGGGAAATAACTCGCTAGTCGGGCGGGTTCAATGCAAAATTATTTTATTTCCTATAGAGCCGAAGAATTGGCCCTGAAGATAGATCTGCCAAACTCGGAGGTTGCCAACAGAGCGGCATCCACTCTGTAGTGGGTGATAAAGGTATGCCTGGAAGACCAGGTTGCTGCTCTGCAGATGGTCTCTGAAGAGACTCCACAATATGCTGCCCAAGAGGTAGCCACTGCCCTAGTTGAATGCGCTTTGATGCCTTCTGGGATCTCCAGCTGTTGAGTGGAATATGCTTTCTCGATGGCCTTAACTAGCCAAGAGGCGATGGTTCGAGAGGAGGCTGCCTGACCTCGTCTGGCTCCGTGAGGTATGATCAGGAGAGCGTCTGTTGACCGAAGGTGGATAGTGGCTGATAGGTAGTTAGAAATTGCAGACTTAATGTCCAAGGCATGCGGTTCACCATCTTCGTTAGAAAGGCATGGCAAGACGATGTCCTGGCCGTAATGGAAGGCTGAAGTAACCTTGGGAAGGAAGCGATCCGAAGGCCTTAGTACCACTCTGTCGGGCAGGAAAACTAAGTATGGTTCCTTTGACATGAGAGCTTGCAACTCCGACACTCTCCTAGCTGAAGCAATGGCAATGAGGAAGGATAATTTTAGGGTCAGGTCCCACAAGGAGATTGAGTTGAGTGGGAAGAAGGGAGGATTGGACAACGCCTCCAGAACTACTGAAAGATCCCAAGCCGGAAAGGATGGTCTCCTGGGCGGCCTAATTTTAATGCATGCCTTCATGAACTGAATTATCAAGGGGTGCAGGGCCCATCTAGTGCCCGTTTTGGCAGACAGAGCGGAGATCTGTACCTTCAGGGTGCTTGAGCTCAGACCTTTGTCGATTCCTATTTGCAGAAATTCTAGGATTTGATAAGGATCCGGCGAGACGTGATTCCAACCTTTGAGTTGCGCCAAGTGGGCGAATCTTTCCCAGACTCTGGTGTAGACAGAGTTCGTGGTGACCTTCCTGGCCTGCATCAAGGTTGCTATAACTGCCTGGGAACATCCCTGTTCTCTAAGCCTAGCCCTCTCAACCTCCAGGCTGTCAAGTGGAGTCTGTCCGGAGCCGGATGGAGGAGCTGACCTTGGTGAAGGAGGTCTGCTGAGACCGATAGGTGGATAGGAGGTCGGGTATTGAGTTGCAGTAGAGTCGTGAACCACGATCTCCTCGGCCAGAATGGTATTACCGCGATCACTGTGACTGATGACCTTCGGAGCCGAGATAGAAACCTTGCTATCAAGGGAGTTGGGGGGAAGATGTACCCCAGACTGAAGTCCCATGGATGAAGAAGGCAATCTGTCCCTTCTGCTGTCGGAAAGGGAACTCTGGAAAGGAACTTCACGCATTTGGCATTTGCTGGTGTTGCAGCCAGGTCGATCTCTGGAGTCCCCCATGCCTCCGTCAGAATGGAGAATTCCCGGAGGTTCAGAGACCACTCGTTGTTTGAACGAAGTTCCCTGCTCAGGAAGTCGGCTAGCGTGTTCTGTGCCGCTGGAACGTAAACTGCCCTCAGGTCTAATAGATGAGCCTGTGCCCATTCCATTATGGGGTGAACCTCCTCTAATAGAGTGTGGCTCCGGGTACCGCCCTGTCTCTGGACATAGGCTACCGCCACCCTGTTGTCCATCCGAATTAAAGCGGTCTTCCCTTGTAGCAGAGGCGCGAAGGCTAAGAGTGCCTGGAACGCAGCTCGGAGCTCTAAAATGTTCGAAACTGTGCCCCGAGCAGGGAAGTGCCACGGTCCCTGGGCTGTCTGGTCCCGGTAGTGAGCTCCCCAGCCCTTCTCGCTGGCATCCGAGGTCACGATCTCTGGACTCGGAGGAACTATAGGTCTGGATCTCCTGAGGTTGGGAGGATATGTCCACCACACAAGAGCGTGCTTCACTTGAGTGGGGATTCTGATGCGTTGGTGCATTGAAACTCCATCCCACTGTCTTAGAAAGGAGTTCTGGAAGGCTCTCATGTTCCACTGGGACCACTGCATCATGGGAATAGTTGAGGACATTGAGCCCAGTACGCTGAGGCAGGTTCTGGCTGACGCGAGTTTGGAGGACAGTAGATTCCCTATCTTCTGAACTAGAGGTTCCACCTTCTCCAGGGGCAGCTGTACCTTGTTCTGTTTGGTGTCCAACTCTGCCCCAAGGAATATCATCACCTGTGAGGGTTGAAGGCTGCTCTTCCGCCAATTGATCAGCCAGCCGAAATTCTGAAGGGTAGAGACCAGGATCTCCCGCTGGAGGAGCAGAGTCTCCTGGCTCGCTGCTAAGAGCAAGATGTCGTCCAGATAGTGATGCACGCGAAGTCCCCTTTCCCTGAGGAGAGCTATGAGAGGTAGGAGGACCTTTGTGAACGTTCTGGGTGCCGAAGAGATGCCGAACGGTAGGCATCGGAATTGGAAGTGCTGTTGGCTGATGGAAAAGCGTAGAAACTTCTGGAACGCCGGATGGATTGGCACATGGAGGTAGGCGTCGGAAAGATCCACCGACAGCATCCAATCCCCTAGATTCACTGCCAGAAGGATAGACTGGAGACTTTCCATTTTGAAAGCTTCTATCTGAATTCTCCTGTTGAGACGTTTGAGGTCCAGAACGGGCCGAAGGTCCCCTGACTTCTTTCGGACCAAAAATAGAGGGGAATAGAATCCCCTGCCCCTTTGGTGCGAAGGAACTTCTATGATTGCTCCCTTCAGAATCAGCTCTGAAATATACTGAACGAGAAGCTTCTTTTTGTCCGGAGAAGATGGAATCTTGGTGGGTTGGAAGACGGTGTGAGGCAATGCCCCCATGAAGTTCCACTTGTGACCCTGACTGATCGTAGAAAGAGTCCATGGGTCCTTTATGTGCTCTGACCACACTTGTGAAAAAGCCCTGAGCCTGGCGCCCACCTGAGCTGGGTGGGCAGGCAAAGCTTCAAAAGGACTTTGGTTGGTCCCCCGCGGTGACGGGCTTGGTCTTCTGAGCCCTTGCAAAGGGAGGGCGAGTAGTTCTCCAATCTCTCCTAAACTCCCTGCCGGGGCGATAGGTTCTGGCCTCCCTGTATCTCTCAGGCAGATTGCGCCTGAAGGTAGGATTCCTCTGAGGCTTGGGTCTCCTGTCCGATGGAATAAGCCCCGACTTTCCTCCAGTGACCTTAGAGATCGCTGAGTCCAATTTAGCGCCGAACAGGTTTGCGCCATCGTATGGTATCTTGCACCAATTTGACTTTGATGTTGTGTCAGCGACCCAGGGTTTCAACCATAAGGCTCTGCGGGCCATCACTGAGGCTAACATGGATCTAGCCGAGGAGCGAATCGCGTCTACTGAAGCCCCCGCCACAAAGTCGCCCGCCAGTCTGATTTCCTGTAAAGTGGAAATCACCTCCCCCTGATTGGTACCTTCCAGGAGGGCCTTTTCAGCATTGGCTGCCCATGTGGAAATGGCTCTGGCGACAGCTGCCGTGGTAATGGCTGGTCTGCATGCTCCCCCTGCCGTAGAGTATGCCTTTTTTAGCTCCAAATCAATCTTGCGGTCAAGGACATCTCGGAACGAGACTGCGTCTTCTATAGGCAGCGTGACATGTCTGGCGAGCCGCATTAGGGATGAATCAACGATGGGGGCGTTGATGAGGGGGGAAACTTTAGACTCCTTCAGCGGGTATAACTTAGCTAGTTTATTGGACAAACCAGGCCGCTTGTCTGGTTTTTCCCACTCGTCTTTGGATGAGGTCCTCCAATTCCTCAATGAAGGGGAACAGTTCGGGGTCCCTTCTTAATTCTGGGAAGTATTTCCCAACCTTCGGGGGATCCGCTACGGGTTCTTCCCAGCCAATGGCCTCCTTCACTGAGCGTGCAAAGGGTTCGACCAAGCTAAAATCAAACCCTGATATCATCTCCTGTTCCTCAGGATCGGGAAGGGTTCCTGGTAGCTGGACATACGGACTAAAGGCCGAAGAGGTTCCCGGAGTGGGGTCATCGCAGGCTAGAGGGGCCACCGCCCAGGCTGCTTCCTGTGCCGGCTCTCTTGGACGGTCAGAAGAGGCTCTAACATCCATCTCCCTTTCCTTCGTTGCTTCATTAAAGCAAGAGTGACAGGCTAGCTTCCCTGGCATTGCAGTAGCACCGCATACCCAGCAGGCGTTTGCTGCAGGACGGGCATGATAATGTTCACGGTGCGATGAGGGAGACCGTCTGCGGTGGGACCGGCTGCGACGGGAACGGCTGTGGCGTGATCGGCTATGCCTTGATCGGTGGTAACGGGAGGATGATCTTGACCGACTCTTGTGAGACCTTCTGCTTGATACATGCCTGGATCTCTCCCTGCGCCGTGGGCTTGCGTCTCTAGGCCTGGTGGGACTGCAAAAAAAAGGCAGTGTTCAGTGGCCGGCTCTCTTTTTTTTTCTCTTCAGTACTTACCCGTCAAATGATGGCCTCCATACCTCGTTTGTTGGTAGTGGTCTGCTAGGGCAGTGGGCTCCATGGAGAAGACAGCAGCAGATATGGGAGCTGGAAAGCAAAGAAATAGTTAAAGAGGTGAAAAAAAGATAAAATGAGGTGAGCCTAGCAGAGGAGAAGAGCTAGGTACCTTGCAGGAAAAAATTCCAGGAAAAACGGCAGAGCAGCAGCTGGGAAAAGGAAAAAACAAAAAAATGACATTTTTTTAAATTTGGCGCCGCCGTCGCGGCGCTGATGACGTCATCGCGCATGCGCAGTAGCGCCGCGCGCGTCCCGACGCCATTTTGGATGAGGGCGAGGGAGTCTGCTGCATCATCAAAGTGCTGCGCTCATTGTAGAGCAGACAGGGAGCGCGGTGAGTGGGGAAGAAGCATGGGACAACACAGCCCAGCAAGCCTGCAGGCAAAACAAAAGGTAGAAACTTCCCAAAAAGGTTTTAATAGGCGCATATATGTATACTAACAGGCACAGCTAATAGGCATATATATATATATATATATATATATATATATAAAGGCATATAAATAGTGAAAAAAGGCACACAGAAGGCATCTAGCCAAATACCTGGGAAAAGAGGGAGACCCACTGCCAGAGTTCTAAGCTCATTTAGAGCCTGTGAATGCCAGGAAATTTTGCCGGGATTTAGCCCCTGAGACCACCAGAGCGGGGATCCCCCCATATAGCTCTATTAGAGACTGTACAGGGGGGACTTCCAAACAGGAGAGGCTGAACCTGCTGGGGCGATAGCGGTAGGAGGCAAGCTGTACGTCCACGTCCTGTTCAGGTGAGGATAAAAAAGAGAATGATGCCGGGTGTCTCCTCTTCGAATTTATAGCTAACCAATCCTGTCAGGTTGTGGGGGCGGAGTCACAACCCAGTGTGTGCTGCCATGAATGCGTCAGGAAAAAGAGATTTTTGTTTTGCTCATGATCTGTTGTGAAATCCTTTTTCATGAAAGCATATGGCACTGCTACAATAGGGAAATTGGGATCCTAAAAAGTGTCATTACTAAAATGTTGAAAAGTGGTGTGAGCAGTACATAGTGCTGAAGCATAATCAGATATTTTAATTACCATTTTGTGTATAGAATGAAGCCTTTCCTTTACTGGGCAAATACTATATTGCAAGCGACTTGTAGATCAAGGGCCAGATTCACAAAGAATGGCTTAAGTTTAGGCGGGTACCGTATTAGAGAGGCGGGTACCGTATTCACAAAGAACATGCGCCCTAAGTTACGGCGGCATAGCGTAAATGGGCCAGCGTAAGCCCGCCTAATTCAAAGTAGGCTGGTAGGGGGCGTGTTGTATGGAAATGAATCGTGACCCCACGTAAATGACACACCTAACGAACGGCGCATGCGCGCGCATGCTCAGTATCACGTCGAATTTTCTCCCTAAGTTACGCCGGCTCAATGCTTAGTCCACGTGAACGTAACCTATGCCCATCCCCATTCTCGTACGACTTACGAAAATGACGTAAAATACTACGCTGTTCCGACGTCCATACCTTAACATGACTTAACGCTGCTTTATGAGGAGTAAAGTTACGCCGGTGGTATGCCTTACGGAAACACCTTTTTTTAATACGCCGGGCGCAAGTACGTTCGTGAATCAGCGTATGTAGCTCATTTGCATACTCGACATGGAAATATACGGAAGCGCCCCTAGCGGCCAGCGTAAATATGCACCTAAGATACGACGGCGTAAGAGACTTACGTCAGTCGTATCTTAGACAAATTCTGGCGTATCTGATTCTTTGAATCAAGCGCCGAGATACGACGCCTCACATTCGGACTTACGACGGCGTATCTGGAGTCTTTTGTGAATCTGGAGTCCTTTGTGAATCTGGCCCCTAGTTTATAGTGGATCCTAGCAGAACTAGGTAAATAGAAAATAGTCTTTAGGTAATAACTTCAAGAGGAATTTCAGTCAAAGAGAAAAAAAACCCTGCAGCAGTCACAGATATACTAGATGAGATTTAGGGAGTACATTTTTAAGCATATGGAATGATTTATTAGTACAGCACTCTCCTGTGCTGTGAGAGCGGCCATCCTAAGTATGGGCAAATGAAGCCAGCACCTGTTTCTTCTGGGATATGGATGACACACACAACATACCTTGCCAGTAGATGCACCTTTTTAATCTTCCTCGCTGTGCCCTTTGAAAGCTAATCACTGGATCAAACAGTCCCAGTTTGCTCTTTCTCCCATGTACAGGTGGCTCTGGAAACGCCCCTCTGCCCTCTCAAACATTGATCCTGGACTTCTGGACATGCCCCTGCCCTCTTTCTCTGCCCTCCTCCACACTCTCAAGCATATATCCTAAATCTCTGGACACACCTCCTGCCCTCCTTCTTTACCCTCCTTCACACGCTCTGGACATGCCTCCCACCCTCCTTCTTCACCCTTCTCCACACTCTCTAGCATTGATCCTAAACCTCTGGACACACCTCCTATCCTCCTTCTCCACCCTCTAACATACTCTTGAGCATTAATCATGAATCTATGGACACACCTCTTCACCCAATTTCTATCTCCTCCTCTGCCCATTCAAGCACCGAACTCTGATGCCATGTACACACGACCGTTTTTCGGGTTCTAAAAAATTACGTTTTTAAGGGTCTAGAAAAAACAAAGTTTTTTTCAACCTGATCATTAAAACGGCCTTGCCTACACACGGTCGTGAACAAAAAAATGCTCTAGCAAAGCGTGGTGACGTACAACACGTACGACGGGACTATAAAGGGGAAGTTTTGTTCGGATGGCGCCACCCTTTGGGCTGCTTTAGCTGATTTTGTGTTAGTAAAAGAAGATTTGCGCTTTTCTGTCTGTTACAGCGTGATGAATGTGCTTACTCCATTACGAATGGTAGTTTTACCAGAACAATCGCTCCCGTCTCATAACTTGCTTCTGAGCATGCGCAGATTTTTCACGTTGTTGAAGCCCATACACGACCATTTTTTACAACCTTAAAAACGACAAAATTAAAAACGTAGTGAAAAAATAGAGCATGTTTGAAAAAAAAATTGGCCATTTTTTAGAACCCGAGAAATGCTCTGAAGCTCACACGCGATCGTTTTTAATAACCCGAAAAACTGTGAATTCTAACAAGGATATCCCAGAAATCAATAGGAGCAAGCACTACATCATTCCCCTAGGCGATCAGTGCAGAAAAGTACAGCAGGAAAATTCAAAGAAAGGTATGTAGAGAGCCCAAATTAATATTTTTGTACTATCCAATAGTGTTATAGGAGGGGGAAAGGATTCCAACCACAAGAACTTAAGAAATATTCCGAAGATCTGCTTTAAGAATCTAGAATTCTGCTGGTATAAGAAAGAGGCCAGGACAAAAAAAAAAACGAAAAACCCGACTTAACCTGGGTAACATTGGCTAATTTCATATGCAATGGTCAGTCCTGCAGCAAAATGTAAAGCAAACCCAATGTAGCTAAAATAGTGCCAAAGAAAAAACTGCCATGATCAAAATAATTTTTCTGAGCGATGCAAAAGAAGGGAAGTGGGTAACCTGGCAATGCATTAAGCTTGCTATACCTAAATACTCAGCAGGTCAGAAAAGAAGCACGTACCTTGCACATACTACAGGAGGCTGAAGCATCATTTCTCTGCAGTGCGACTTGTATAGGTTCTAACGTCTCCATTGGGAATGTGGATTTAGAAGATGGTTTGGCAAATTGAGCAGGGCTATAAACTACAGTAATAAAATATAATGCTCAGAGGTATTACTATAAATCACAGGGCCCCATAGCAAAACTTAGTAAGACACCATAATAGAAAAAAATACAGTTACTCTACAGCAGCATAACTATTATTCAAGTAGCCATTTGACAGTGGGACTGAACTACAAATTACATGTACTATTTGTCAACGTTGGTGGTCAGTATCACTATCTTCATTACGTTTATGGTCATTATTTTCTTGGTGGTCAATGTTATTGCCCCTATTACATTGATAGCCAGTCTAGATCCCTAATTTACAATGGTGGTCAGTGTCATTACCCCCATTACATTGATGATTTACATGTCAGTGCTGCCTTTACACTGGTAGTCACAGTCATAGCCCCATTTACATTGATGGTCAATGTTGATGGCCTGCTACATTGGTGAGCAATGTTGATGCCCCCATTATACTGCTGTTCAATGTGATGTCCCCTGTTATATTTGAGGCCAGTGTAAATGGTGGTCAGTGGCAAAATGTACATACTTAGGCAAAGCCTAGAATAACATTCCAGCATAATGGGTGTAGAGTGGAAGAGAACTATCTGTCTTTCTAGCTGAGGCACTCACAGTAAAAAACTTCTGCTCCTTCACTACTGTTGCTGAAGGAACAGGAAGGCTTGTGCGTACAGTTTGCCTCTTGGTTGTGCTGGTACTATTCTTGCACAGGCAGGCGGTCCAATCCGCAATAAAGAAGTGTGTTCTTTTAAGCCAATGCATGCAATTCAAATAGGGAGGGAGGCTTTCCTATGGGCATTAGATATAAACAAAAATTCTAATTAAACCCTAACTTGCCCTGAGCTAAGCAAGTCTTCCCTTTCCCCAGGTCACATAGCAACTTTATAAACTGCTATGATGGTAGTTATGCTACTGATAATGCTTGCGGAATGCAAAAATAGGGAGCTGTTTTTAAATAAAAAGATTAATAAAATGGTGTGAACTTTATTGGTATTAAATGTTCTGCAAAACAGTACAGCAAAAAAATAAAAGTAAATCATTTTTAGATATTTAAAGACAATAAGAATAATAAGAATTATTAATAACGTACACTAATCGACAAGGAAAAACGTGTGTTTATGCATACTGAAATTCCAATATGATTAAGATTTTATAATTAAAAAACAAATAAAACTTACTAGCATTTATTGTTGTAAGCAGAATAAATTATATAATGATGCATATACTATAAATCAATATATCATATATGATCAAGCACTGCTAAAGAGTTTAATTTCAAGGCAGATTGCACCATTGCAAGTAAATGCTGGGGACTGCAAGATAACAGCACACAATCTCATCATTTGCATTCACCTGTACTAAGGAACACAGCAGGGGCACTACTGAGAAGGTTCAGATTTGCTAGAGCTACACAGCCAATTTTTAATAGCTCAGTTTCATTACTAAAATCAGTAGCAATGAACCGCAAACTGTTACGGCCGATCACTGAACGGACTGAATATATGGCTCCCTAACGTATAAGCTACACAGGTAACTTATAGTAGCATGATGCAGAAATCAATCACACGCGACTGGAGCATTGTGAAATCAAGTAAGATTACTCACGACGACATGCCGTTTGTGTAGTTTACATAGTAGGAAGTCATTTGTTCTTTTCATTTAGTGATTGATCGCTAGCAATTTCAGTCGCGTGACTAAAATTTGCAAACTAAAAGATGGGTGAATTTGGGAAAGTCTGGAGTGAAGTCGATTAGCGTGGCCTATTTTCAAACATCTCTGCGGTCTTTACACATAAAGCAGATCATTCTAGTAATAGGAGAGCAAAGAAGCAGACCTTCTTTCTGAAAATCACTCCCCCGATTTCAATATTATTTCCAACCTCCATGTCTTCAGTCTCCAATCTATTAAAGAGGACATTAATCACCAGTGGAGAGCCCTTATCTCAGTTGCATTGGCTCATCCGGCAGCCTAAATTCTTCACCATCACGTGACTGTCTCAGTCACTCTTTTTAGAGATATGAAGCATACTTGATGAATAAATCAATGTGACAATAAAGAAAATGATAATGGAATGAAATGTTTCAAGGTTTAGTAAAGATTCAATATTTATTACTAAATGACTTTGAAGTGCAATAAAATCAATTGTGCTACTCTAAAACAAGATTGGCCAAGGGGGAAGTTAATAATTAAAAAAGTATACTTGATATAATGGTGTTCAGTTCCAGTTCATTTTCATTATAGGCAGAAATCATGAACATTCTGTGTTGATTAATGAGTATTGAGCATAGGCTCCATGTTTTATATAAGAAGCAATTGATGTATTGTCAGAAGTGTTGAATATATAAAGTGACAGTCTAAGTACGTTGCCAGCCATGATCTCACACTGGATGGTAAAACCTAGGCTTTTGTCACCTATGGCATCGTTTTGGCAGTCATAACCCAAAGGTAGGGGAAGGCTGCCAATGGGGTCAATATCCTTAAGACCTGTCTTGATTTTTACTAATGAGGGAAGTATTGAGAGAGTGGGAAAACCTTATAATCATTACTATCCTGCAGATATGTAAAGCTGCTGAACCAGTACTGCTGATACCCTTCCAGCCATTCCTGTAATCATTATATAACAGTATGTAATATAGCTGATAGCACTGTTTTATAAGCAGCCCAAAGCTTAATGTACCTCAGGACAGAAGCACAAGCTGTCCCTCATTATTACTAACAAAAAACGTTTCCGTGAATTTTTTTTCAAATGTCCTGGTTTTAAGCATTAAGTGATATTACAGAAACATCTCTACTTCCCATATATCTATTTCCTACCTTCTATTCAAGCATACCTACCGTATATATAGGTATTTACTATATATACTAAAAACTTGTAGGCGAGACATATATAAAATGCAAAAAAAGTATTTTAATGGTTGGACTGGTGTACTGCAATAATTCTATGGTGCATAACTAAGGCCTCGTACACACGACCGAGTTTCTCGGCAAAAACCAGCAAGAAACTTGCTGGTATTTTTTTTTTGCCGAGGAAACCGGTCGTATGTACACTTTTCGACAAGGAAACTGTCAAGGATCTCGTCGAGCCAAAAAGAGAGCATGCCTTCTTTTTCCTCGACGGGAATAGAGTTTCTCGGTCGTGTGTACGAGGCTTTACACTACATGTGCTCAACTGTTTTTTTACTTATTTAGGCTTTCTATGGTTTTGTTCAGTTTACTGCTCCCCCAGTAGTCAGTTTTATCATTGCTATCATGGCACTCACATTTACGGTGTCCATGCTTAGGCATGTCTAAAGGTTCACTTTTCATAACATGTTACATGGTACACCCATATTCGGGGTGTAACATGTAACATGTTATGAATGCACTGGCCCCCGCTCCCCCACTGTGCCAGCTAGCGGGGATCGTCTCCATCTGCTAGCTGTCCAAAAATGTTTTTTAAATGTGCCAGTGTGGGGCTTTGCCCACTTGGCCATGGCACTCATTCACATCGCTCTGATTGGAAAACTACAAGGTTCGGCAAACCTTTGCAGCTATCGGCTTGTAGTTTTCAATGAACTACCATAGCGGTGTGAACACTGTGGTAGTTCATTCATTCTTCCTGTCAGCATATATCAGCTTCCTTGTACAAGGTACGGGCAAGCCTATACACTGGCAGATCTGCAGGAGACCTGTATGATATCAGCAATCTCCTGATCCCTGGTGCAATGCTTTGTATGTTCCTGCAGCAAAAAAAAATATATATATATTGTTTTACCTGCAAATAAATGTGCATTCATTTTTTTTTCTGAAAAGCTGAACTTATCCTTTAAAGCAAAAAATCCAATTAAAAAAATTAATAAATTTAGAAAATATATAAGCATTTAAAATTGCTACACAAGCCATTGTCCAAGTTATGATTACTATGAATTACCTTTTCATTTTAATCTGCAGCTGCTGAAATTTTCTAGAATTGTTAAATTATCCAATGCATTATGACAACCTGGGAGATTTCTGTACATCAAGTCTGCACTAAGATACAAGCAAACTTCTAGGCATCCCCTGCAATTTTAGGTACATTTTTGGTGAAAGACTTCCAAAGGCTTGTCCGAAAGACCTCCTGCTCTCTAGCTCCCTCATTACACCCTCCCATGCTCACCTCCAGGACTTTTCCAGAGCCTCTCCAATCCTATGGCACTCTTTACCCCAATCTTTCCGATTATCTCCTACTCTATTAGCTATTAGACAATCCCTGAAAACCCTTCTCTCCAGAGAAGCCTATCCTACCCATACCTTACAACTGTATTTTCATTTTCTATAATAACATAAAAATGAAATTACAGTACATGATTTATTACAATGTTGAATGCATATCAGATATTTTGTATCAAGTAGATAGATAGTCACAAGACTTACTCTAAATATGCTGCTCGTAGCATGCAATACAAATAAAAAATAGACATGGCAGATATACATGGTAAAATAAATCAATTGAAAAACATATGAAATAGAGACAGGTAACTGTTGGCATCTAGTGGCACTCTACGCGTTTCCTGGCTTTTCAGCCATTCATCAGGAGTGTTATAAAGTAATATACTGGAAAGAAAAATAAACAAGGGTAAATGATAATACCTTATTATTATTATACAGGATTTATATAGCGCCAACAGTTTGCACAGCGCTTTACACCAGGGAAGTTAGTACAATCACAATGCAATTCAATTTTAGGAGGGATCAGAGGGCCCTGCTTGTTAGAGCTTACCATGTAGAAAGGAGGGTCAAGTGGAACAAAGGGTAGTTAGCTGTGGGGGATGATCAGATGGACTCAAATGAAAATACAGCAAGGTGTGGGAAGGATAGGCTTTTCTGAAGAGGAGGGTTTTCAGGGATCCTCTTAAAGCCAATAGAGAAGGAGATCGACAGACAGATTGGGATAAGGAGTTCCAAAGGCTTGGAGAGGCCCTGGAAAAGTCCTGAAGACGAGCATGGGAGCAGGTGATGAGAGAGCTAGAAAGTAGGAGGTCTTGAGAAGAATGAAGAGAACGATTAGGTTGGTATTTAGAGACTAGGTCATTGATGTAGCTGGGGGCAGAGTTGTGGATGGCTTTGTAGGTAATTGTTAGTGGTTTGAATTTAATTTGTTGGGTGAGCCGAAGCCAGTGGAGGGATTGACAGACAGGAGTAGCAGAGACAGAGCGGTTGGTAAGGTGGACGAGTCTGGCAGCAGCATTCATGATGGACTGAAGGGGGGTTAGAGTATGCAGAGGTAAGCCAATGAGGAGAGAGTTGCAGTAATCGAGGCGAGAGATGACCAGGGAGTGAATTAAGAGTTTTGTGGTGTCATTGGTTAGAAAGGGGCGTATTTTGGAGATGTTGCGGAGGTTGAGGCGGCAAGATTTGGACAGTGAATGGACGTGGGGCTTGAAGAACAGTTCAGAGTCCAGGACTACTCCTAGGACCTTGGCATGTGGGGTTTGGGCTGATAGTTGTGCCATCAATTTTGACAGAGAGATCAGGGGAAGAGGCACGTGGGGGAGGGAACAGGATAAGTTCCGTTTTGAATAGATTGAGTTTGAAGAAGTGGTGTGACATTCAAACTGATATATCTGATAGTAAAATAGTGATACGTGAGGAGAATGAAGGAGTGAGTTGAGGGGTAGAGAAATAGATTTGAGTGTCATCAGTGTAAAGGTCAGCTGACCCAGGGAGGAGGTGTAGATTGAAAATAGGAGCGGTCCAAGAACAGAACTTTGGGGGGACCCCAACAGAGAATGGAAGAGAAGAGGAGGAAGTAGAGTTGTAAGTAACGCTGAAGGTGCGGTTGGATAAGTAGGTAGAGAACCAGCGAAGAGTACAGTCACGGAGACCAAAGGTGTGGAGTTTTTTGAGGAGGAGGGGGTGGTCAACCGTATCAAAAGCAGCAGAGAGGTCCAGGAGTAGAGTACAGAATAGTGTCCCTTTGTTTTGGCTGTTAGTATATCGTTTGTTAGTTTTAGGAGAGCAGTTTCTGTGGAATGTTGAGGACGAAATCCAGACTGAAGTGGATCAAGAAGGTTATTATCAGCAAGATGGACGCTCAGTTGGTTGTAGACTAGACGTTCAAGGAGTTTGGATAAAAAGGGGAGCAAGCAGATGGGGCGTAGGTTGCCAAGATGGGTCCAGTGAGGGCTTTTTAAGTATGAATAGGGAATAGGACAGGGACTATGTCCCAACAAGATAAAGACAATTGGGAGACTTACTATACAGCCTCAAGGCCAGGTCCGGTATCTGCCAAGGAAAAAGGGGGGTTCGAGCATGATGTCTCCCCCGGAGTTGAGACAGAGGAACCCTCCAAGGATAGGGAACAGCACCCAGAGCACAACACAGTGGCCACAGCCTGATCCAAATTATTATGTGTGCACTAAAACAGGTGTATCAAAAAATAAATAATAAATTAAAAAGTGTAAAAATAGGGTAGCAAGATATCTTTGTGTTCCCATAAGGGGACCGCATGGGGGAGTGTGTAAGGAACAAAGCCAAACAAGGGAGGATAAAACATACCAAGAGGTGGTGACTGAGCTCCCAGCGATAAGGGTGACCTGTGTGGTTCCTTTTGATTGAGTCAAGCAAAGGAAACTTCGGCTGCTCCAAGGCTACTATATACCCCCATTCCCAAGTGGGCCCCGTCAACGTCATGCCTAATTGGTCATTCTACACAAGAGAGGTGGGGAGGGGATTCCCAGCTGTGTGTGGTGGAGCCATCAGCAGTGGGTCCCCGCCCATCTCGTCTGTGGTCAGGGATGGAAAAAAGGAATCAAATTGATGTAAATGACGCCATAAATGCAGTGTCGAAGCATGACGCCGATACGCAGGAGGCCAGGCCCGCCCCCACCAGAGGGTGAGGGGGACGTCCAGGCTGCTGCGCATTGCAACCCCAGAGCCAGAGAAAACACCCGACCCCCCAAAAACCCAAACTGAACCGGACAAGGGGTTGGGAATTGGTCTGGTAACAATAGTGGGTCGAAGGTAATACGTAGGGAAATAATGGTATAGGGATCTATTGGAAAATAGGGAATGAATCTAATAACAATATTGCTGAACAATCAGGGCTCAAGTCCAGGTGGGAACTGAGTCCCTGCACTTTTTTCACAGCAGGAACGCAGTTCCCTTTCCAGGACTAGAGCAGGCGCATGAGCCAATCCTTCACTAAGCGGCGATGCCCAGCTCGAGTCACTGTCAGGGGCAGGCGAACCTTAGTAATCCTTTATGTTACTGCCCACTTCCTGTATATGGATTCATCGGGTAGTGTGCGGGTATTCCGTCACTTCCTCGATGCCGTAATGTCTCCTGGGAGCTTTTGTCATTGTTCCCAGGAGTTCTTTCTAAATCCCGCGATAACTCGCGGCAGACCTCCGCAATGTCTCCTGGGAACAATGACAAAAGCTCCCAGGAGACATTGCAGCATCGAGGAAGTGACGGAATACCCGCACACTACCCGATGAATCCATATACAGGAAGCGGCCAGTAACATAAAGGATTACTAAGGTACAGTGGATCGAGAAAAAAAAAATACGGTTTAGTAATTATGCATATGAACGTATCATTTTTTTTTTTGGTGGGGGAGTGGATCTTGGGTGGGAGTTCTCACACTTTTTCCCCAGGACTTGACCCCTGTGAACAATGTTTTGACCCAGTATAAGGGTGATAAACAGAAGTTGATAAAAGTATGTTAGGTGTGACAGGTCACTTTGGGGGGTGTCTTCCACCCAAATATTTGGTATAGAGTAAATGGATGTGACCTGACACACACACACTAATAAAACACATGGCGGCCTCCATCCCTGATTTGGTAGATAGAAGAGAAGAGTTTGTGGGACTTTAAGCGAGGGAACGCCGTGTCAAAGGGAATAATGACATAAAACTGAAATTACAGTATATGATTTATTACAATCTTGAATGCATATCAGATATTTTGTATCAAATAAATAGGTAGTCACAAGACTTATGCCGCGTACACAGAGTCGTTTTTCGGCATGAAAAAAAATGTCATTTTTCAGCATGTCCAAAAAACTACGTTTTTCCAACTTCATCATTAAAAACGACGTTGCCCACACACACCATCGTTTTTGAAAAATTATGAACAAAGCGCGGTGACGTACAACAAGTACAACGGCACTCTGAAGGGGAAGTTCTATTCGCCTTTGGGCTGCTTTTAGCGGATTACTTGTTAGTAAAAGACAATTCGCGCTTTTTTGTCTGTTACAGCGTGATGAATGTGCTTACTCCATTATGAAAGGTAGTTTTACCAGAACGAGCGCTCCCGTCTCATAACTTGCTTCTGGACATGCGCGGGTTGAAAACGTCGTTTTAGCCCACACATGATCATTTTTTACAACCCGAAAAACGACATTTTAAAAAATGTTCGAAAAAACAAAATGTCGTTTTTCAGAAGCCGAAAAACGATGTGAAGCCCACACACGATGATTTTAAATGGCGTTTTTAAAAATGTCATTTTTTTTAATGCCGAAAAACGACCGCGTGTACGCGGCATTAAATAAATCTAAATATGCTGCTACAGTACATAGCATGCAATACAAATAAAAAATAGACATGGCAGATATACATGGTAAAATAAATCAATTGAAAAACATATGAAATAGAGACAGGTAACTGTTGGCATCTAGTGGCATACGTTTCATGCCATTCATCAGGAGTGTTATAAAGTAATATACTGAAAAGAAAAATAAACAAGGGTTAATGATAATACCTTATGAATAGGGGAGGACATGCCCTGGTGATTATGGCCTGATAACATGCACACTAGTTGACACAAAAAGGTTTGAATGGCGATTAAAGGTACAGTAACCATCCTCACCTGTGATCAGTTTGCTTGTAATTAGTGTGTGTGTATAAAAGGTCAATGCGTTTCTCCTGACAGACCCTTGATTCTTTCATCCAGTGCTGTACTTATGTTTCTGGATTCTGGAGAAAGCAAAAGAATTGTCAAAGGATCTGCGGGAAAATGTAGTTGAACTGTATAAAACAGTTAAGGGATATAAAACAGATATCCAAGGAATTAATAATGCCAATCACCAGTGTTCCAACTCTAATCAAGAAGTTGAAAATGAGGGGTTCTGTTGAAACCAAACCACGGTCAGGTAGACCAACTAAAATTTAAGCCACAACTTCCAGTAAAATTGTTCGGGATGCAAAGAAAAACCCACAAATAACTTCAGGTGAAATACAGGAGGCACCTGAAGAAAAATGGGCTGCATGGTGGAGTCGCCAGAAGAAAGCCGATACTACGCAAATGCCACAAATTATCCCGCTTACAATACTACAAACAGCCAGAGGCGTCCCTAGGGGGGGGCCAGAGGGGGCCCTGACCCCCCCAACATCATGCTGTGCCCCACCATGTGCCCCCCCAAAAAAAAAAAATTTTTTTTTTTTTTTGCAATTTTTGTATTTTGCTCCCCGAGAGGGAGAGCGTCCCCAGTCAGCTCTGCGGGGGATTCCTCCCACTCCCTCTGCTCGCCATCACTGCATAATGTGAGCGCTCACACAACCAGATATTCTAGCCTGGACCGTGTTTAAGTGTGTGCACTGCAGACTGCAGTACACTGTAATCACTGAACTACATTATCTCCATCCCTTCTCTCCCCCCCATTTGTCTCCCTCCCCCTCTCCTGTTCTTTCAAAACATTCACAATTTACTTTCACTTTCAGTTAGGCAGATAATATACGGTGCAAATTTCTTTCTTGCATCCACAGATTGCAGGAAAGAAACTTGCATGATTCCCCCATCAACAGACAGTGGTGACAGGGGAATATCCCTCCTGCCCAGCAATTATATTCTCCCAACAAACAGTGATTATCACCAGTGGCTATACAGCAACCACTAGTGATAATCATAAGAGAATCTGCTCATTAATGGTTCAAATCTCAGCCAGTTTCTGCTGAACCAGCTGAGATTTAAACTGTCTATGGCTGGTCTTAGCTCTTAGGCAGCCCATACATTGATTAGCACTGTGGAGTGTCGGCTTCCTGGCGGGATCGGGCATGTGGGATTTCAAACACACCCGAGCCCATCTCTATTGGTTGTAGACAGTTGAGCTCCCTGCAGGTTGCTTAGCAGCAGTGGACCCTTCTCTGACATGCTGATCGGGATGCAATCCAGGTGATGCTCTTAGTCAAATCCTAGTCATAAATATCAGAGATTTTATTGATCAAAGCCCACACTTTACAGGCATAGAGCCCACACTTTACAGGCATAGAGCCCACACTTTACAGGCATAGAGCCCACATGGCTGCTGATCATACGGCTGATTATATATATATTGTGGTTGTACTCTTGATGCTAATAAATACTGTGTTTATTAGATCTGACTGGGAGCATCACCTGGATCACATGCCGATCAGCATGTCAACAGAGAAGGTTATACAGCATTACTGCTGCTAGGTGGCCAGCTGGGGGCTCAGCTCTCTATAACCAATAGTGCCAGCCTTCCCCTGCATGCACCCATAATGTCACCAGCACTAGGTCCTAATAGACTGCCGCCGCTGCCAAGGAGACAGATGCCAGACCAGCGCTGTAAATAGCAGGGACAGGACAGCTGGGGATCGATCCCCACTGTGGCAGAACACCAGGGCCCGGTGGCAAGACAACCTTTGCAACCCTGATAGTTCTCCCACTGCTTTGGACCCTTATATTTTCTTGGTGTGCTGGTGACATATATCTCTTGTTTTCTGCCACCCTGGGGGGCCCCAGTATAGTAGGAAGGGAGCTCACTGCAGAACATATGAAAGGGCCCATAGTGGGATCGTAGTAAAGGGCCCCAGGAGATGGAGATTATATATATATATATATATTTGCATTTTATAGTTGGCCCCCCTACTTTTGTCCCTGTCCCCCCATGCGCCCCCCCTAAATATGAAAGCTGGAGACGCCACTGCAAACAGCACAGAGACAAGCCTAAAACCTTCTGGCACAAAGTCATTTGGAGTGATGAGACCAAAATTTAGCTTTTTGGCCACAACCATAAATGCTTCATTTGGAGAGGAGTCAACAAGGCCTGTGATTAAAGGTACACCATTCCTACTGTGAAACACGGAGGTGGATCGCTGATGTTTTGGGGATGTGTGAGCTACAAAGGCACAGGAAATTTGGTCAAAATTGAAGGCAAGATGAATGCAGTATGTTATTAAAAAATACTGGAGGAACATTTGCATTCATCAGCCAGGAAGCTGCACATGGGATGTACTTGGACATTCCAACATGACAATGATCCAAAACACAAGGCCAAGTCGACCTGTTATTGGCTACAGCAGAATAAAGTGAAGGTTCTGTAGTGGTTATCTTAGTCTCCTGACCTCAATCTCATTAAGCCTCAATCTCATTAAGCCACTCTGGGAGATCTCAAACATGCAGTTCATGCAAGACAGCACAAGAATTTACAGGAGCTGGGAGGCTTTTTCCCAAGAGGAATGGGCAGCTTTACCATCTGAGAAGATAAAGAGCCTCATCCACAAATACCACAAAAGACTTCAAGCTGTCATTGATGTTAAAGGGGGCAATACACAGTATTAAGAACTGGGGTGTGTAAACTTTTGCTCAAGGTCATTTGGGTTGTTTCTGTTGTGATTATAATTTACAAAGAGTAAACACAGTTGATTGATAATAAAAAAGTTCATTTATTTTAGTAATTTAATTTAAAAAGTGAAACTCATATGTTACATGACAGAGTTATATATATATATCACACAGAGTGATATATTTAAAGCATTTACTTCTTTTAATTTCTTTTAATTTTGATAATTATGGCTTACAGCTTATGAAAACCCAAAATTCAGTATTTCAGAAAATTTGAATATTACATAAGACCAATAACAAAAAAGGATTTTTAATACAGAAATGTTGGCTCATTGAAAAGTATGTCCATGTACAGTATAGTATGCACTCTACTTGGTCGGGGCTTGTTTTGCATGAGTTACTGCATCTATGCGGCGTGTCATGGAGGCAATCAGCCTGTGGCACTGCTGAGGTGTTATGAAAGCCCAAGTTGCTTTGATAGCGACCTTCAGCTCATCTGTATTGTTGGGTCTCTCATCTTCCTTATGCCCATACCCCACAGATTCTCTATGGGGTTTAGGTCAGGCGAGGTTGCTTGCCAACAGTGGTGGCTGGTGGGTTCTTCTTTCGGGGGGCGGCAAACAAAGAACACCCCCAGTGGCGTGGCATTGCACTGAAACATCACCCCCCCCCAGGACAGTCCGGCACTTACCCGCGGGGCTGTGGTGTCCTCTCTTCCTCTCCTGGAGTGCGGGCAGCGGCCGCGGTGGCTCCAATGTCCACTCTTTCAGCTTTCTCTGCAGTGTGTCTCCTCTTCCGCCAAAGTACTGGGCATCCAATAGAATCGCCTGACGCTTTGGCCAATCGGTAAACAGGTCTCACAGACCTGATTCCTGATTGCCAGGGAGGAACTTTAGTGTGAAAATAGAGAAAATTCATTCACTATAGTCACACAACTGGGTGGCCTCGGAGCGCAATGCTTTGTGCTCCGAGGCCACCCTTTTTTGAAGCCTATTAGAGCCTCTGGCCTCTGGCTCTAATCAGCTGCTTCAAAAAAACACCCACCCCGCATTGTTCGGCGCCACTGATATGTAGATCAGGGGGGCTGATGCATGGAAAGGGGAGACGGTGCCAGTGCGCCCTCTATGCATTGGCACTGCGCTAACCCTGCTAATTCATGGTAGCATTTTTCTAGCAGATAGGCCCGGGTATTGTGGATATTTTCAAATGACCTTTTTTTCAAGTACAACCAATATTTTTAATTAGACTTTCAATCAATCTTTAGTTTATTTATTGCTGAAACTTATACATGCAAAATCGTTTAAGTGATTCTATCCAAGACACTATAACTGTTTTTTGTTGCCGCTAACGCAATTATAATTTTCTGTGAAAACATTCAGATCTTATCATGGGATCAGGGAATTCTACAACAAGCATCTTTACTCATTATGATAGCTGTTCCACCAAAGTCATAGTTATACATTATGCATATTTTATGCAAGTTTCTTTGAAATTATAAATAAAATTAGATGCATTCCAAATCCTAATAAAGAACAACTTGTGAAAGACTGTAAACAGTTACGTAAAGACCAATAACATCAGCTGTGACTGAATTAGATTTGGAACAAAGAACTTTGCATGTCAAGGCATCGCTCTAATATAAACAAAGCATTTCACATTGCAGGAACTCATGAAGCAGCACAAGCCCAGTTAAGGTTAATGAATGCATCTGATAATATGCAAGAATAAAGTAAACTGTACAGTGCCTAGAGGCAAATTCAACATTAAAAAGGCACTGATGAAATGAAAGTGTCACAAAAGACGTGATACGTGTGAGAACATATATACATAGTTACATTTCTTTGCCAAAGGACGAATGTGTCAAAAATGTAAAATGCCCAATCATTTTACTAATATGCACAAACAGTCTGGGGTAGATTGGCATAGGGATTTGCAGAATGAACAGGATTAGTAGAAATTATTACTACTAGTTATATTAAAACTCAGCTACACAGGTGACTTTTAATGCCTTCATGGTATAAGAATAAAGCCCTTTCCACACTTTATTTGCACCACACTGGGACCAATGTATCAAAGAAGTATCACTGGTCTGTATTCCGCTTAGATACTAAAATTCAGTTCTTAGGAGAACTCGGTTTCTTTCTTTTTTTTGTTTATTCCCCTGATACCTATGTGAACTGAACACAGATTGAGGTAAAACTGCCTTTCTTCAGAATTCAACCCCTTTGATTTTTGTATATTGAAATTAAAATGAATCTTAACACTGCAAAAAAGTTAATGTAATGCAGCTTACTAGTTCTCAGATAGAACATTTGAATATTGTGGATGCAATGTGGACTTTCATGGTACAGTATAGACTTACACAGTAAGATTACAAAAATATAAATTTATTACTCAAAAATATACATCATAAAAAAACATAAATAGGTAGATACTAGACACCAGATGCTATTATATGTGGAGAATCGACTTTCCTGACACATATTGGGAAAATTAGATGTACACAGTCGTTCCGTACTGTTATACATGGAAACTATTCTTCCAGTTGCAAACTCTACATGTTTCACGGTTACTCGCTTCTTCAGGAGTATGTTATGTCAGAAAATGATCTACAAAGAAAACAAGAATCAAAATACAATAATTAAAATCAAGTAAATAATAGATAACTAATCACCAACCCTCATTGTGTAGTGTCATGTATCTATGTACATAGAAATAAGATATAATACAACCCCTCAGTATCTCACTCAGTATTCTGGATTAAATCCAATTGGAATGAATTACTAGTTCTCAGATATGTTTTCTTTTTTTCCGGTTTCTTTGCTTTTTTGTAACCCTGTGAATAACACACTTTCTGTCCTCAGGTGGCTATACTCACTCCTCCACTGTATCTATAGTGGGAGCCATGGTTGTCAGAGAGCGTAGCCTGTATCCCTGTCATTGTCAGTCCTGACTCCTGCCTCTTTCAGTGACGTCACTTCTGCCCATGCGGTCTACGCTGATCAGCGCGGACTTCTTGGATCTGCTATGTGTCCTAGCCTCTTCACGTCTCCTTCCCTTTGCCTGGACCACCGGTGGAGCCTGCAGGATGGTGGAAACCACGGGACTGATGATACAATGATGAGCGTGACTATCTCTTACATTTTGTAAGTGTTTTTTTAACTTTGTGCAATAAATGCTGATATTCTAATACTACACTCAGGTGGTGCCTCCCCTTTTCCCCCTTTTTTGTCCATGGTTGTCACTAGGCTGCTCTCCTGATTTGGCATCTCTATCACATGGGAGGTGGGGAATTGGTAGTTTTCAGAGGGAAAATAGCATTGTAATGCATATAGTCTAGCTCACAGGAAGTAAAAAAAGATAATAATTTTGGGTAAAAGCAACAGTTATTTTTTTGGCCTGAAAAAAGAATGCTGATGAATGCCACCATATCTAAGGAATTGTTAAGCTGCAATTAATGACATTTTTGTTTTTGGGTTTAGGTATCATTTAAGCACTTGTCAACAATCTCATGCTATTAAAGCTAAACTACACTGCATCTTAGCACTAAACACCAAAAACACTATTTAAATCATTTGTATTATTCAAAGCAAACTCAACAATCCATGTCTCCATGCTTTATTTTGTGGGAAAGTAAAAGTGAGAAATCACTTTGATAAACAACCCTCTAGTATTTCTGGTCATGGCCATCTTGAGTAATCTATCTGCCCTTAGCTCAGGCCACATGCAGGAGGGTGTGTTTAGCTGAGAAAACCCCTCTTCCCCTCCTGAAAACTACCAAGAAGTAACTAAAGAAATGTAAAAGAAAAAAAAGTTATAAACAACTAAATATAATACACTTTCTCATCTCTTTACTAATACTAGCAGCATTAAGATATAAAATCGTCAATGTTGGTTAAGCGAGTAAAGTTCTATTTTAATTAGTGAAGATGTTCTTTAACCAGTTAACGACCGCCGCATGTACATATACGTCAGAAGAATGGCACGGACAGGCAGATTAACGTACCTGTACGTGCCTGCCTAGACGTGGGTCGGGGGCCCGAACGGGACCCCCCCGATACTTGCGGCGGTCGGTAAGCCTCTGGGAGCGATCCGGGATGAGGGGGCGGCTATTTGTTTCTAGCCACCCCCTCGCGATCGCTCCCAGTGAATCAGCTTCCTCCTCTGCCCGCCCTGCCTGTGTAAGTGTAAACACAGGCAGGGGGAAGTGATGTCATCTCTCCTCGTGTCGGCCTTTTTTCTCACAGTAAGTTGCACCAACAGACCACTTACACAGTCACACACAGGCACATAACCCCCCCAGATCACCCCCCCGATCACCCCCCCAGCCCCCTGTCACAGTGTCACTGATTGCAGTGATCATTTATTTTCTGATCACTGCATTTAGTGTCATTTGTGACAGAAAAAAGTGTTAGGGCAGTTAGCTTTAGGCCCCTTTAGGTCCAGGGTAGCCCCCTACCCCCCCTAATAAAGGTTTAACCCCTTGAACACCGCGCTAGTTAACCCTTTCACCCCCTATTGCCAGTGTCACTAAGCGATCGGTTTTCTGATCGCTGTATTAGTGTCACTGTTGCCGCTAGGTAGCTAGTTTTTTTTGAGGTTCGCCGCCAGGTTTCTATAGCGTTAGGTACCCCCATAAATAAAGGTTTTAACCCCTGATTGCCCCTAGAGTTAACCCTTTCACCAGTGATCACGTATAAGTGTCACTGGTCACGCAGGTTAGCCAGTTAGTTATTTCGTTATTTTAGGTTCGCCGCCAGGTTTTTAGAAAGCGTCAGGTACCCCCATATATTACCTAACAAAGGTTTTAACCCCCTGATTGCCCCCTAGTTAACCCTTTCACCGGTGATCACCGTATAAGTGTTACGGTTGACGCTGGTTAGTTAGTTTGCTGTTTATAGCATCAGGGCACCCGCCGTATATAACCCAATAAAAGTTTAACCCCCTGATCGCCCGGCGGGTGATATCAATTACATTTTAGCATCAGTCAGGGTCTGTGTCGCCCCAGGCAGCGTAAGGTTAGTGCCAGTAACGCTTACACCCACGTGCAAAGCATACACCCCCCTTAGTGGTATAGTATCTGAACTGATCGATACCCGATCTGATCAAATCTATACTAGCGTACCCAGCAGTTTAGGGTACCCAAAAACGCATTGTTAGCGTAATCAACCTAGATACCTGCGTTTTGCCCCTCCGCCCAGCCCAACCCACCCAAGTGCAGTATCGATCGA
The DNA here is from genome assembly GCF_905171775.1 of Rana temporaria. Lineage (NCBI taxonomy): Eukaryota > Metazoa > Chordata > Amphibia > Anura > Ranidae > Rana > Rana temporaria. Next base: position 253,977,156 of record NC_053489.1, on the reverse strand, counting down.
TCACTGTCACTTCAAAAACACAACACAACACACATAACTGCAGCGTTCGCAGAGACAGGCCTGATCCCTGCGACCACATGTGGTATCCCAGTACTCAGGAGAAGCAGCAGAATGTATTTTGGGGTGCAATTCCACATATAACCATGGCATGTGTGAGCAATATATCATTTAGTAACAACTTTGTGCAAAAAAAATCTGTTTGTCATATTCCCGCAACTTGTGTCAAAATATAAAATATTCCATGGACTCAACATGCCTCTCAGCAAATAGCTTGGGGTGTCTACTTTCCAAAATGGGGTCATTTGGGGGGGGGGGGGGTTTGTGCTATTTTGGCATTTTATGGCCTTCGAAACTGTGATAGGTAGTGAGTAGTGAAATCAAAAATTTGCGCCCTTAGAAATGCTGAAGGCATAAAAGCTGGCATAAAAGCTGTGCAAATTCCAGAAAATGTACCCTAGTTTGTAGACGCTATAACTTTTGCGAAAACCAATAAATATACACTTATTGCGATTTTTTTTTACTAAAGACGTGTGGCTGAATACATTTTGGCCTAAATGTTTGACTAAAATTTTGTTTATTTGATATTTTTTACTTTTTGTTATAAGAAAAATCTTTTTTTTTCAAAATTTTCGGTCTTTGTTCGTTTATATCGCAAAAAATAAAAATTGCAGAGGCAATCAAATACCATCAAAAGAAAGCTATATTTGTGGGAAGAAAAGGATACAAACTTTGTTTCGGTACAACATTGCATGACCGCGCAATTACCAGTTAAACAGCGCAGTGCCAAATTGTAAAAACACCTTTGGTCCTTTAGCTGCATATTGGTCCGGGGCTTAAGTGGTAAAATAAATTAGTCACCCTAAATTACTGCAGCCTGTCTGGTAAATGACCTTTCTCCCTGTTCCGGCAATCTTCATTCTTCATAACGCATTCATGCTGGTGTGCACTGCGTAGGAGCAGTGAGGGGTGGTGCAATATGCTATTACAATGCATTGCACTGTTTACTTTTACACAAATAACATTTCATTCAAGCCTATGCATGTGCTGCGATGCAGTGAGATATTGTAATTTTAATGCAGCACTCAACGCCTCAACTCAGCATGGCAGTGTGAACAGGGCACAAAGAAACAGTTGTTTTCTATGTGCCCTTGCGCTGATCCTGCATTGATCTATGCAGATCAGCGCAACTCAACAAGAATTTGGTGAGAACAGTCATTCAGTGCAATGTTGCCCCGTGCCACCCAGCCTTTACGCGTACGGCATCCCGGTTAGGTCTTGTTCCTACAGGGCCCATGGGCCGCTGACCTGTTCATTGATAATGTGCCCTTATGGTGGCCTACTGGGAAAAACACATCTAGTGGGGATCATGATCAGCTAAGACACAGCATAATGGTGGGTTTTAAACTTGATACTTGGAGAAATACAATTTGCTCAACTCTGTCAAGTACAATGAACCTAATCGTATACACTATAACAACTGTTTACCCAATTTCCCACATAGGGTCACTCTTCAGGATTAATATTTTGTTTCACAGAGAACAACCTCATTATACAGTATATAGCAAATGTATGTCCACTTTGGGCACAGGAAGGGTCATATTAATGAAAGAAATTCCATATTAGACAACTTGGATGGTGGGGTAGACAGGGGCCAGGAATGTAACAAAGGTGTGCCCCTCTTCAGGCAGAGAAGGAATTTATACTGTTGCACAATGCTGTGTGACCTCAATGTAAATTATAGGAACTAAAGAACAGCATGGTACAGTATAACGGATGCAGTGTTCAGCAGTTTTTCTCAGGTTTATTAACGTATGTACTTCTTATTGGAAACCATTGTTTACCATCTGGTCTTGGTGTACTTAACATTAAGAACCCAGTAACCTGGGTATGTTTATTACCATTCAGTTGTACAGAATTGCTTTTCTATGCAGATACTGATGTGTTTAAACAATTAAAGTACCAAGGCTGCACAGAAAAAGCTCTAAAATGCGTGACCAAAGGTTGCACATTAGTACATTGAATGGGACAGGCACAGTTAACGGTTACTGTACAGTAGAGAACCATAGAGAAAAGTGGATAACAAAGAGTTAAAATATAGCTCTACTTTTAGATAGAGTGGGGAAATGTTAGACCCTCTGTCAGTTTTTTTGCTGTCTGTGTCCCAGTGTTGCCAACCTACCAGATTGAAATTTACTGGCACGACACCCGAAATTTACTGGTACAGCCACGTTTTTACTGTCATTTCACAAAAGTTACTAAATTAAATTTTTAGGTGCAAATTTCAGTTATTAGGCTACAAACAAGTACGCTAGGCAAATAGCAATGGGATTTAAGGTAGATATTAAGGTAAAAAAAATATTTTTTTGTTATTTTAGATATAATAAGGGCAAATTATTTAGTCACATCACCCCCTGCCTCCATCCCCTTCTGCCACCATCACCCTCTGCCTTCACCCCGTCTGCGGTGCCACAATCTCCCTTTGCCTCCAATCTCCCCCATGTCCCCTGCCTCCAATCACCCCCTGCCTCCATCGTCCCCTGCCTCCATCCCCCTCTGCGGTGCCACCAACAACCCCTGTCTCCATCCCCCACCCTCTGCGGTGCCACCGTCCCCCTCTGTGGTGCCACCAACACCCCCTGCCTCCAATCAAACCCTGCCACTAGCACCTCCTGACTCCAATCTCCCCCTGCCTCCATTGCCCCCTGCCTCCATTGCCCCCTGCCTCCATCCCCCTCTGCGGTGCCACTGCAGCCACCATCACCCCCTGCCTCCAATCACCCCCTGCCTCCAATCTCCATTTGCAGTTCCAAGTTGAACCGATCTCGGCTATTTTTACTGGCACATTCCCGCAACCACGGACATTTACAGGGGAAATAAAGTGCCAGTGTTTACGAACTGTCCGTAAAAATACGGACGGTTGGCAACACTGCTGTGTCCCCATTGGGAAGATTCATCCCTCTCTTTATACTGGTGACCATTGTCCCTGAAAAAGAAAGTGAGGGAAAATCCCCAAAATTTAGAACTGCCCCTATGTTTAAGAAGTAAATGGAAATATTTTAAGTAATTGTAAAAGCTCAATTATTTTTGTTTCAAATAACAAACATGGTATACTGTGTCCTTATCTCGGGTCATCTGCCGGCACTCCTGCCCCCCCACTGAGTGCACCCATAGAATGCTTGCTCCAGAGCTCTGCTCTGCATGTCCATTGACACACAGAGTGTGGCTCATCCCCATCCCCCTCTCCATCCCCATTGGCTGTGATTGACAGCAGCAGGGGCCAATGGAGGGAGGGAGAGAGCTAGGAGAGTCACTCAGGTTAGTATACAGGGGGGAGCTGACAACGTTTTTTCACCTAAATGGCGAGGATGCATTAACGTAAAAAATCTTCTGCCTTTAAAACCAATTTAAATGGGGACACCAGTTCCAGGGACAGCTCTCCAAGAGGGAAATGCTCCTCGCTTTGGGAGATTTTTCTCTAACTTCCTGTTGTCTCTCTGGAACAGAAGGTAAAAGGGAAATTTCTAAATGTTCACAATTGACCCTTCCCTACCCTATTCAAAATAGAAAAAATAGTTTTAACTATAACTTTAAAGGGGTTGTAAAGGTTTGTTTTTTATTTTTTAAATTGGTTCCTTTAAGCTAGTGCATTGTTGGTTCACTTGCCTTTTCCTTCGATTTGCCTTCTAAATGTTTTTTTCTTTGTTTGAATTTCTTATTTCCTGTTTCTCCTCAGTAAGCTTGCCCCCATCATCCGAGCGGTGGAAAGTCATTTAGAAGAGCTTACTGAACACCTTACTGAGGAGGAACAGGAAGTGAGAAATTCAGACAAAGAAAACAAAGAAAAAAACATTTAGAAGGGAAATGGAAGGAAAAGGTAAGTGAACCAACAATGCACTAGCTTAAAGGAACCTATTTAGAAAAAAAAAGAACCTTTACAACCCCTTTAATGCACACTTGCATTTACAGGTATGGTGTATGCATCCACCTACTTCCTGAGCATTTACTTCCTCCACAGTTCATGGAGCGGTTAGAGGGTCCAAGAAATAGTAAAGGAAACCTGTAAACAAATTTTTGAAGCTAAAGAATCAGCATAAGAGCCAGGCAACACTTTCAGAAGATTATGTCAGCAATGGCAGCCTACCTATTTTATCAGTACAGGTTTACTACAATATAGGAGATAGTTAATTACCTACCAACATCATGTCACAGACTATTCTCTCTTAATTCCATTGGTCAGGCCTTCCCTAAATCTGCACCCTTTGTGGTCAGTTACAACAGAACACGTATAAGAAGCTTTATTTTGAATAACAGTTGGTAGAAATACAGTTTTGATTGGATGTTTTGCCATGTTATTTGCAGGTATAATAATTTCATTGTACATTTTTGAATATTTCTGTGGAACATAAGCTGTGCCAGCACTATATTTTACAGTGAAACCTGCAGAGTGTTGTACTGGGTTAGGCTTTGATAGAAGCAGGAAAATGTAGAGTTAATTGACACTTTTTCTGGCTGACTCAATTAAGAGTGAAAGCTTTGAGACAGTTCGGGTTTCTTCATCAGGCTTGGCATAATCGAGAGACTGAAAGTTCTCATCATTTATATACACTAGGGTAAAAAGTTCTCATTTTGACATATATGTGTAACATTTCTACACAGGTACTGATTAGACTCCCAGGATTCTGACCCCTCAACTAAAGGTGCAGAAAACTAATTCAATTAACACCTCGAAAGGTGACAGCCAACTGATGCCAGTTCATTCTATAGATTTTTTTTATAGAAATGAAAAAGGAAAACTACAGGAGACAGAGGGGTCAATAACAACATTTAGATAATATTATATCTATGTGGCTGGATATCCACATTTAAAATATCCTATAATCTGCTGTTTAGTGAACCAATTGTCAAATCATATTGAATCAACAAAAATTAGTCTTCATGCTGAGCACTCTGCACAGGAGTTTTATGTCAAATACCTTGGGTCATATGTGATGGGATATTAAGACAGAAGAAGAAAAAGCAAAAAAAAGTTTTAAATGAGACCCCTTTCACACTGAGGAGGTTTTCAGGCGGTACAGCGCTAAAAATAGCGCCTAAATACCGCCTTAAAAACTCCTGCCCAGCCTTTTCAATGTGAAAGTCTGAGGGCTTTCACACTGAGGCGATGCGCTAGCATGAGAGAAAAAAATCTCCTGCAAGCAGCATCTTTGGAGCGGTGAGCAGTATGTATACAATGGGAAACCGCTGTAATACTGCAGAGGCGCATTGCGGGCGATATTAACCCTTTATCGGCCGCTAGCAGGGGTTAATAACGCACCGCTAGCGGCCGAATCCTGCTGCTATTCCGACGGTATAGCGCCGCTATTTTTAGTGGCGCTATACCGCCACTGCGCCTCCCACCCCAGTGTGAAAGGGGCCTTAATGAAAAACTAGAAGAGCAAAGAAAATATTACAATGATAATAAATAATAGGGAAGAGTAGAGCGATAAATCAACTCTATTAAAGATTGTCAATCCTAGAAGCAAATTTAAATAAAATACCTAGAGGCTACAGTACATTACAATAAAGCCTAATTATTTAATGGTCTGAATATTTAAAGTACACTTCTTCTCAGACTATCTACATTAAATTATGTATATGATATATAGAGGTGGACCACCACACACACTTGGTGGAATCCCTGTAAAAGTATGTAAAATATGAAGCAGGCAGTAGGTGGAATTTTCAAACATAGTTTAATAAATGTCAACAATTTGGCAAGGCACAGTCCATCTTAAGATTTGGAGAGCAGGGAGGACGAGAAAGAACTGCATAGCTCCTAACTGTCCTGATTTCCAAGGGCTGATTTGGAACAAAGTCTCCCTGTCCCTCTTTCCTCCTCATTTTTCCCTGATTTTGGTCTGATCTATTGAGTTGTATATAAAATGCACTTTTTATCTTTCAAAAAGTGTTTTCCAGTGCTAAATCTTTCAATCCAATTTCTAAATTGCTGCAAAAAGAAGCATCACGATCATTGGGATTGCTGAAAGGTCCTCTGGCCAAGAGAGTCAGCTTTGCACCTTTTAGTTTTCTCCTATTGGAATTTAAAATACTGTTATGTGTGAGAGTGGGCGCTCCAATGGAGATTTAATCAGGTCCCCTAGATGGTTTACTGTTCTTTATAACTGATTTATATATTGTCTCTCTTGTTATAATTTGTATAATGTCTCATTGATTATAACTGTGTGCTGCAATGGGTGCTGTATTGATTTGTGTCATTATTGTTGGTGGCTCCATTCGATTTCTTCCCTGCATAGCTTTTGCTTGTTCTTTAAAGCCCATGTAAAGCCACAGGTTTGTTGGGGAGTGTGTTGCTCCTTTCAGGTCATTTGGCACTGAGGACAGGGCACCAGAAGAAACAGCAGCTCCTTAGGGGTTGAGCACTATATGGTCTTAACACACAGTTAAAGCACTTTTTAAAAAAAGTACTCATTTACCCCTGTAGCTAAAAGCATCATGGAGAAATTAATTTACTATGTGCTGAAACTCACCTGCCTTAAAGCATCCGGCAACTCAGACACGCAGGTTCTGTGCATCGTACTGTGATTAAAAATGGCGCAGGACCCATTTTTACAATGCATAATTTGCATTGACAGCTTTAAAATGAAATGTATGAAAACAGTTGCATTGAAAAAAAAAAAACATTGAAATAGGCACTTACTGACCTCTGCAGCTGCAGGTACTGTGGATCACAAACTCTAGTACGGGCCTCAGTGTGAAACAGCCCTCAGAAACCAATTGTAAAACCAACTATAGAGTTTGTGTGCCACAGTACCTGCAGCTGCAGAGGTCAGTAAGTGCCTATTTCAATGTTTTTTTTACTGCTGGTTACAAATGTATTATAACAATTCACTCTCGTGGGATCACCTTTTCTGGGGTAAAGGTACACTAACACTTACGAAGAATACACAAGCAGTAGGGAGTTTTCAAACTGACACATGGGCAGCTATAGTACAAAAGGTTGTTGTAGGTATCAAAATAAATAGAAAACAAAGCCGGGTTGGGCATAAACTAAAGATATTCAGGCTCCTCAACAATCTGCCGGTGAACTAGACCCAACCAACTCCAAAATGCTTTGTGTCTCAAGCAACGTTACATACACAGTTTTTATCAGCTCTGAAAGAGTAGCCTTCTATTCCCCAGGACAGTGAAAGAGCTCTGCTGAAAGCTTCTTTTATATCTCTGAACAAAATATCAGCAATTACCAGCCAGTATATACAATACCTGGATCAAAACCGACTGTAAGGGACTCAATACAAAGTAAAAACAAAGATATATTCACAAGCCTTGATCTCTCACGTATGATAGAAATCATGAAGAAATATGCCTCCCTTCAATTGTGTTTACCTTCACAATTTCGCATACCAAATACTTTTAAGTAGAAGTCACTTTAGATAAAGAAAGGGTTTGCCATATGTGTCCCCTTGTGGAGATTTCCCTTTACTTCCTCACAGGAAGTGAGATTAAATCCCTGATTGTCACCACGGTCAGCAGAATTAGTACCCCCCCCCATTGGAGGATTTCCCTCTATTATTGTTCTGGTGACAACCCAAAATTTTGTATTTTCTGTCACTTCCACTCTTGATGATAATGGTAAACTGGACAAATAGAGAGGGTGAATCTAACGAACAGGAGCACAGACCGCAGTAAAACCTGACTTGGTGTTCTAATCCCTCTCCAATCAAAAACTATCCGAAATAATAAAAAATAAGTGTAGTTATAATGTCAATAGTCTGGTCACAGTCGCACTTTAAAGAGTAACAAAGTTGTCCAAGGTTTAAAAATATCTGCCATCATGGACCTTCTGAAAATGCTAGTTCCTTGGTTGTAATGCTGGCCCACTGCCTTCAGTACGTCTTAAAAGAGAAGTATGGGCAAAAAAATGTTGGTCATACTTCTTTTGTGCGTCACAGGAGTGCACTTACTTCTTTTTTTCCGAACCCCACACATCTCCTTTATGTGACTGACTCAAAGCAAGTGTGCAGATCAGATCAGGAAAGTTGGATAAAGTTAACCTCCTAAAAGATTTAACCCCCTTCATGACCAGGCCATTTTTTTGCAATACGGCAATGCATTACTTTAACTGAAAATTGCATGGCCATGCAACGCTGTATCCCCCAAAAAAGTTGTAATTTTTTTACCCACAAATTGGTGGTGTTTGGAAAAAGGGAAACAATTGCTCGAAAAATATAAATTTATTACAAAGATAGAAAAATATACAACAATAATGAAAAATAAAAAAACATATGAATTGATAAATAGATATGAACAAAATCCTCTGAAGTCGCCTACGCATTTCGACGTTGGGCTTCCTCAGGACGAGCAGAAGGGATTTGACAATGTACAGATATTATTGGTGGTGTTTGATTTTTGCGCTATGAACAAAAAAATTGTTAAATTTTGAAAAATATATATATATATATATATATATATATATATATATATATATATATATATATATTTTTGCTATAAAATATATCCAATCTAAAAAAAAATGTCTTCATCAATTTAGGCCAATATGTATTCTGCTACATATTTCTGTAAAAAAAATCCCAATAAAAGTATATTGGTTTTCGCAAAGATTATAGCGACTACAAACTTTGGTATATATGAATTTGTATTTATTTATTTTTTTATACTAGTAATGGCGGCGACCAGCGACTTGTAGGGGGACTGCGATATTTCAATTTTGACATTTTGTGGGAACTAGTGATACTAATACAGTGATCAGTGCTAAAAATATACACAGTCACTGTACTAATGACACTGGTTTGGAAGGGGTTAAACATCTAGGGTGATAAAAGGGTTAAATGTGTGCCTAACCAGTGTTTTTGTGTACTGTGTGTGGTGCTTTTACTCAGCGAAGTGATGAATTTTATTCCTTGCTTTGCAGGGAAACCAAATCCATCACTTCTCTGCTGACAGGGCAGAGCTCTGCCTTGTTTACATAGGCAGATCTCTGTCCTGTCTCTCTCCTCGCCGATTAGTGGGTGCTGGCAGGCATACATTGGCCTGCATCTGCTGATCGGCTTCTGCTATGCCTAATCGCAGCACAGCTGCAGCGGCACGTGATCTGGAACAGAAGAGTCGCTCTGCCGTCGCAGATGCGGTCGGCAAGCAGAAAACAGTTCTTTATCTGTATACTTGTTCTGTGACTCAAAGTACTAAACTCAAATATTACTGAAACCAGTGGTTGCCAGTTCATTTTATTTTTTATTTTTTTTATAGCAGAACGTCTTTTAAAAAAAACTGAAATGCACCTGGAATAATAGAAGAAACCAACATATTTAGAATTTTGACATTTCTTTAATGTAAGTTTGATTGGCTGCAGGCCTTCAAACCCTTACCAGCATCAGAGTGACATTAATATTCATAGTTGGACATATAACTTCATTGATTATACAGGTATCATTCCAGCTTGTTAAATCTGTGCATACATTTAAATTCCCACTTCTGCTGCACTTTGAAATCGCTCATTAGTACTGTGACCAAAAGGTCCTTAACATTGTGGTTACTGCGGCACATGTGTCCTGCCACTGAATAGCCTTATTTCTGTGATTGCTATTAAACCTGTGTGAGTTCTGTGCAATTTAATTGCAATGTTTGGTCTCGCATAAATTCCTGCAGGAAGACATCTCTTATACAGAAATAGGTAGACCATACTGGATGAATAACAGGAGAATGTTCCATTTACTGTTACTGCTGGCAATATAGAAAAAGTACAGTCAAAGGTAAAATAAGGTTTATTAGCATAGCAGAAGTTACATTCAGTAATGCCAAAATGTAATTATAGTGGCAGAGTTCATAAAGATAATGGCCTATATAGGATATTGATGTTGTCAAAGAGTTGACGTGGTTATTCACCTAGAAAGGGTTCTTTAAATTTGGAATGGTTTATCTGTGGAATGCTTTACTGCATGGGGGTGTGATGGCAAAACAATCAAGTGATTTAAAATAACCAGATGCTTTTCTTGCAACTTTAATATCCAAAGTTGCAATAACTAAAGGTTCAAAGAACAGGGAAGTGATTTGACTGCCCTTGGGTAGATAGGTGAGTAGAGGGGGATTGCGATTCCTGTTTGGTAAAATTAGCAATAGCTGCCTGGAGGATTTTGTTCTGCTATCTATGTGACCAAAGCAGCAGAGATCATGGAAGGTTGAACTTAATGGCCATTACTGTTTCTTGCTCAAACATATACAGTAATAACTATATAAATATTTGCGGGATTGCGGAGTCTCTCATTGACCTATTTTTCTCATCCCAGGCTTTAGCATGTACTGACATTCACATGGGCAATGCATACATAAGTGTTTATGTTGGGAATAGTGGGGGCCAGTGGAGCCAGGTTTTGAATAACTGCCACATACTTCCTTTTACAATGCATGTAAGTAAAGCCTTAGCTATTCTCCAATCAAATTTCAGATTCATCTCACCCAAGAGGATTTTAAAGCACACCTAGCATTACATTTAGATATCCTGCACCCTTTGCCAGCTCAGTGTTTCAGTTCATAAGAACTGGAAGACAGCTAACTTCAAAATTGACGGAGAGTTTCTTCCTCCTCGGATCAATTGGTAACAGTAAAGGATCCAGCAGTCTAGAAATACATTGCAGACTAGCCCTTGGTAGAGCAAAGTTGAAAGACCTAGAAAAGATGTTCAAAAAGTAGTGATGTGTCTATAAGTACAAAGAATTGTGCAGAGTATGTTATTTTCTGTCCCTTTCTATGAATGTGAAAGCCGAACAATGAAGCAAGACATGAAACATAGAGAAGCCTTTGAAATTTGGTGTTGGCAAAAAAATATATGAATACCATGGTCAGCAAGGAAAACAAACAAATGGATCCTTCAACAAATTAAAACTCAACCTTTAACTAGAAGCACAGATGACTAGTCTGAAGTTGTCTTATTCCAGACAAATTAGGAGAAGAACTAACTCACTGGAAAAGAGAATGATGCATGGAATAGTTGATGGGAAAAGAGAAAGAGGATGACCAGCAATAACGTGGATGAGTTTAGTTACATAAATTATAAACATGCTGTTGTAAAGACTTAAAACACCAACAGAAGACATATTATTCAGTAAAAACTATCCATGTGGTCCCCAGGAATCAACACCAACTTGACCGCACAAAATTTACATATCTTGCCTGACGATGCCACATGACCATCCGCTGTCTGTTCCCATAGCAGCAGTTTCTCCAACCAAAGTATGTTGTACACTCTGCTATTATAAATCACATCTAAATGCAAGACAGAGGGGCTGATTTACTATTATCAGTGCGCTGCGCTGGTTCATGCCTTAATTAGGCGCATGAACCAGCGTAGCAGCGGGCGCATTGCAAGTGATATGTAAAGCCGCCACCGAACTCCCTATAGAAGTCTATGGGAGAAATCAAAAGTGTTCATATTAAAAGCTAATATGCAAGTTTTGTCCTAAAAAGTGTTTGGGGACCTGAGTCCTGCCCCAGGGGACATGTATCAACACTTTTTTTATTTTTTAAAACGGCCATTTTTCCGGGAGCAGTAAATTTAATAATGCTTAAAGTGAAACAATAAAAGTGAAATATTCCTTTAAATTTCGGACCTAGGGGGGGTGTAAAGTCAGCATGTGAAATAGCGCATTTTTGCAATACATACCCATACATACATATGCATATATATATATATATATATATATATATATATATATATATATATATATATATATATATATCTCTTATATAGATAAAGAAATAAAAACAAATAAAAGCAACAATGAAAGAAAAGCAACATTTTGCAACATTTAAGCACAAAGTAACATAGAAAAAAATATTCATTTTATTTCACTTCCACCACAGTCCCCCCTTAAAATGAATATTTTATCAGTACTGTCCTCAGGTAACATTCTAAATGCACCCCCCTTGTTCGCTAGGGCCATATGTTTAGTGTCATGCGATTTTAACAAAGTCATTTGTGAAGTGGCCTCTAGTTGTTCAGTAATACCCTGGAGAATTACTATATTTTCCTTCTTACTATACTTTCAATCATAAACATTTTAATTTTGCAGGAGAACAATTATTTAGGTTGGGCTGTTTCCTAAATATTTTATTTCCTAAAGAAACTTATTCATATTAAATTACACTAGTTTTCAGAACCAATCATACAGTATAATCAACTGAACCACATGTACTCTTGTCACATGACTGTTTAAACAAACATAGCAGCCCTTGGTTCAGTCTTCAGTGTGAACGAACATACAGGAAGTTTCATTGTTCCTCTAAATGGATCCAGTTATAAAGGCACAATGGGCCAAATCCACAAAAGAGATACGCAGGCGGAACTGCTGTTCAGCCTGCGTATCTCTGTGCCTAACTTTGGAAACGATCCTCAAAAGGATTTTTCCAAAGTTAGGCAGAAGATCTGACATCTGTAAGACACTTACACTGTCAGATCTTAAGATGCAGTACCGCATCCGCCGCTGGGGGCATTTCGAGTCAAAATGCCGCCTAGCGTATGCAAATGAGTACTTAAGCAGATCCACAAAGCTTTTAAGCTTTGTGTTTTCTGCGTAAGTTACGATTTGCACGCGTAAAATTAGGGCTGGTTTTACAATGTGTAAAGTTAGTACACCATGTAAAACCAGACCTTTTTTTCAATCGCCGAAATTTTTTTTTAAATTTGAATTTTTTTTCCCGGCGTGTAACTTTTTTTTCACCCGTCGCAACTTTATTGTCCTGTCGCAATCCACAAAGCGCGGCGTAAATTACAATCGGGCACTGCACGTCTGGAAAAAAGACGTCACACGCATGCGCAGTACGTCCGGTGCGGGAGCGCGCCTAATTTAAATGGGAATCGCCCATTTAAACTAGGAACGCCTTACGATGGACGGAGTTAAGTTGCGCTGCCGCAATTTTCCGGGTAAGTGCTTTGAGGATCGGTACTTAACTTCGGAAAATTGCGGCAGTGTAACTTTACTCTGAAAAGTTAAGTTAGGCTGCATGTCTGTGGATTTGGCCCAATATTCCTTCACAATAAACACATTTGTCAATCCGAAGCCTGCAAAGTGACTTTTTGACCCATAAATATGGCTCTATCATACTGCATCATCTGTTCATATTGTATCTATAATTTTCACTATTTTAACAGACCTTTCTTTTTAACATTCAGTTGTCACTAGACAAAGCTTAAACAAAGCTGCGTATACTGACACCTTCCATTCTCCTTAAAACAACACCCTTAGTAAGATGTTCTTCAAAACAAATGGTGCAAAAAACCCACATTTTAGTAAAATACCAGAGAGAGAGAGAGAGAGAGAAATAGAGAAAGAAATAGAGAAGGAAAAAGAGAAAGAAAGAGAGAGAAAGAGATCTCTATATTAAACAAAACTACTAAATTAATAAGGGCTTTCTTTCAGATCTTCAAATGATTGTGTACCAATTACCTCTTATTAAAGAAAGATTTACCCTATAAAAAACCTTATAGTCCACTAACATACACTCAGACAGATATTTTGCCTTCAAAATCTCAATGAACTCTCTGAAGAACAGCTATTTAGGCTCAAAAATGTTTTAAAATCATTACGGTTTCAACAGACACCAACATTCAGTGTGTCAGGCTGCGTAACCTGATCTCTAACAGCTAAGAGCACATTTCCTTAATGGTCTCTAAAGGAAAACATCTGCCAGCTACTAGAACAGATTTCCCAAGCATGTATGCCATACATTGCAAGATCTGCTCACAATCGAATTTATCGTTTTTCTAATTTTTAACCCCTTTTTAAACATTTTAAACATATTTAGTTTGTACATCTGCCAAAAATCATGTACATTACATTATAATATGTACTTCTTGACTACAGCAGCGACAAAAGATCGTTTAGAAGACAAATCTCGTGAAATCCACAGATCAGTTCCTGCGCATTAACTGACCGGCGTTTTCCTCCGAGAAAATTACTACAACCAACCAATATCCCCACTTTTATCAGAAATATCAGATAAACAAAGACTTTTAACACTTGATTATTTTTTTATTTTGTTTTTACCATTTTTATAATTTTTTAGATTGAACATAACTTTTATATTTGAATATTTTAATATTTTTCCTGGGGAACCTTAAGCAAATTAGAACAGTCTACTACCCCAATTTAACAACCAAACCCAAGTTTAGAATATGATGTTTACCATTATCTGAATTTTATACAGTTCTTTACACAATCGTAATCAATCATTTTCTCTTAAAATGTTGTTCTGATCCCATGTTTGTGCTTTGAATGACATATAATAACACATTTTCCGTTGTTTAGGCTAACATATTCATAAACATTTACAGGCAATATTAAACTTAATTTTCTCATTAAAGACCTTCTTTACACTCTGACATTAATTAACTAATTATCATATGGAATATATCACAGTGATTATGGGACTCAAAACCTGTAGTTACTTTAAACTTATCCGGGACCCCCCATATATATCAGGGCCTATATCACACATATATCAACTATATTCCAACCCACAAATTCCCAGTGGTCCCAATCACACATATATGAAAAAAAGATATATAGTTTCATTCTGATGTGGGTGGCACAGTCCATCATATCACATCTCCAGAGAATGTTTTCGAAGGAACCTCTTAACCATCACCCAGGGAGTACACAGTGAATATCGATACCTACATCAGAAATGCGAGAAAAAACTTGTACACGGATATTAGACAATTATTTTTCAAGAGCAAGCATATAATTTCTTAAAGTATCAGACTGTAATTGCAACTGTTACGTGTAACTAACAACCTAACTGTTTCAAACAAGATTTCAAAAGAGGATAATAAATGCTTCCCTCCCGGGGAGTACCGTACACTTTCTCACCATGCTGAGGGTAGTATGGCATGTGAAAAAAACCTAAACCTGTTTAAATGTGGTACCCAGAACCTTCATATTTCTTTGTAACTGTATGTGAACGCAAGGCCTTACTCACTCTCTACCACCTCAGCTACCCCATGGAGCCATCAACATACAAGGTGAGTTAAGGCATTGGGAATAGGAATAGGTAGGTCTACATCATTCTCTTCCTTCCGTGTTTGTCCAATGAAATGGCATGATACCCCCCTTGGACAAAACGAAGGAGAGAAGAAGGGCCGGTGGCCGCAGAGCACAGAATCCAGTATGGGCAATGGGCAGCGGGCAGGAGAGGACACCATCTGCGTTCACAGGGGATGGGGTTGGGGCAGGACAGGGCAAGTTGGAGCAATGCTTCCACAATAGCAGTGGTGTTGCTCTCAGCATTCACACAGCAGCTTAGACTCTGGGCAGATCACCACCCGGTAGGTAATACCAACAGGGAAAGCAGCCGGGGCAGCAGTCCATAAATGGACATCAGGCATGGTATGTGGGCACCACATTACAACAGTATAACAGGCAACAGGCCATATATGTATCAGGTCATGAGTCACATACCCCCATCAGGCAATCTAACCGATAAAATGATAAAAATCAGTAAAGGCTGGTCACCATGTAACATCTAAACTAAGCTCAGCGTTAAAAAAGAATAAGCTTCAAAGATAAGCATTGTGAGTCACTAAAAATCCTTCTTATCATTAACATTACCAGTTGCTTACGATATGAAAACAGGTAAAACTCAACATTACATTTATCTAACAAAGAAACAGTTGCAAAATTACCAGTCCTATTGCTTTAAAAAAAAAAAAAAAAAAAAAAAAGTTCTTTAAGGGCCCGCTGTTTTTCAAGGGCCCACTGTTTTTCAAGGCCCACTGTTTTCAAGGGCCCACTGTTTTTCAAGGGCCCACTGTTTTTCAAGGGCCCACTGTTTTTCTAGGGCCCGCGGTTTTTCAAGGGCCCGCTGTTTTCTAGGGCCCGCTGTTTTCTAGGGCCCGCTGTTCTTCAAGGGCCTGCTGTTCTTCAAGGGCCTGCTGTTTTTAGGACCCACTGTTCTTCAAGGGCCCGCTGTTCTTCAAGGGCATGATGTTTTTAATGGTCTGCTGTTCTTCAAGGGCCCACTGTTCTTTAAGGGCCCGCTGTTCTTCAAGTGTCTGCTGTTCTTCAGAGCCCGCTGTTCTTCTAGGGCCCACTGTTCTTCAAGGGCTTGCTGTTTTTTAGGGCCCGCTGTTTCTCAAGGGCCCGCTGTTCTTCAAGTGCCTGCTGTTCTTCAGAGCCCGCTGTTCTTCTAGGCTTGCTGTTTTTTAGGGCCCGCTGTTCCTCAAGGGCCCGCTGTTCCTCAAGGGCCCGCTGTTCTGTTCTGTAAGCTTCAAAGATAAGCATTGTGAGTCACTAAAAATCCTTCTTATCATTAAAATTACCAGTTGCTTACAATATGAAAACAGGTAAAACTCAACATTACATTTATCTAACAAAGAAACAGTTGCAAAATTACTAGTCTTAGTGCTTTAAAAAAAAAAAAAAAAAAAAAAAAAAAAGTTCTTTAAGGGCCCGCTGTTCTTCAAGGGCCCACTGTTCTTCAAGGGCCCGCTGTTCTTTAAGGGCCCACTGTTTTTCAAGGGCCCACTGGTTTTCAAGGGCCCACTGGTTTTCAAGGGCCCGCTGTTTTTCAAGGCCCACTGTTTTCAAGGGCCCACTGTTTTTCAAGGGCCCAGTGTTTTTCTAGGGCCCGCTGTTTTTCAAGGGCCTGCTGTTTTCTAGGGCCAGCTGTTCTTCAAGGGCCTGCTGTTCTTCAAGGGCCTGCTGTTTTAGGACCCACTGTTATTCAAGGGCCCACTGTTCTTCAAGGGCCTGCTGTTCTTCTAGGGCCTGCTGTTTTTCAGGGCCCGCTGTTTTTTAGGGCCCACTGTTCTTCAAGGGCCCGCTGTTCTTCAAGGGCCTGCTGTTTTTTTCAGGACCCACTGTTCTTCAAGGGCCCGCTGTTCTTTAAGGGCCCACTGTTCTTCAAGGGCACACTGTTCTTCAAGGGCACACTGTTCTTCAAGGGCACACTGTTCTTCAAGGGCCCGTTCTTTAAGGGCCCACTGGTTTTCAAGGGCCCACTGGTTTTCAAGGGCCCA
Source organism: Rana temporaria (assembly GCF_905171775.1). Classification (NCBI taxonomy): domain Eukaryota; kingdom Metazoa; phylum Chordata; class Amphibia; order Anura; family Ranidae; genus Rana; species Rana temporaria. The sequence continues at coordinate 253,960,127 of NC_053489.1, read as the reverse complement.
CTGTTTTTCAAGGCCCACTGTTTTTCAAGGGCCCGCTGTTTTTCAAGGGCCCGATGTTTTCTAGGGCACGCTGTTCTTCAAGGGCCTGCTGTTTTCTAGGGCCAGCTGTTCTTCAAGGGCCTGCTGTTCTTCAAGGGCCTGCTGTTTTAGGACCCACTGTTATTCAAGGGCCCACTGTTCTTCAAGGGCCTGCTGTTCTTCTAGGGCCTGCTGTTTTTCAGGGCCCGCTGTTTTTTAGGGCCCACTGTTCTTCAAGGGCCCGCTGTTCTTCAAGGGCCCACTGTTCTTCAAGGGCACACTGTTCTTCAAGGGCACACTGTTCTTCAAGGGCACACTGTTCTTCAAGGGCACACTGTTCTTCAAGGGCCCGTTCTTTAAGGGCCCACTGGTTTTCAAGGGCCCACTGTTTTTCAAGGCCCACTGTTTTTCAAGGGCCCGCTGTTTTTCAAGGGCCCGATGTTTTCTAGGGCACGCTGTTCTTCAAGGGCCTGCTGTTCTTCAAGGGCCTGCTGTTTTTAGGACCCACTGTTCTTCAAGGGCCCGCTGTTCTTCAAGGGCCTGCTGTTCTTCAAGGGCCTGCTGTTCTTCAAGGGCTTGCTGTTTTTCAGGGCCCGCTGTTTTTTTAGGGCCCACTGTTCTTCAAGGGCCCGCTGTTCTTCAAGGGCCCGCTGTTCTTCAAGGGCCTGCTGTTTTTTAGGACCCACTGTTCTTCAAGGGCCCGTTGTTCTTTAAGGGCCCGCTGTTCTTCAAGTACCTGTTGTTCTTCAGGGCCTGCTGTTCTTCTAGGGCCCGCTGTTCTTTAAGGGCCCGCTGTTCTCCAAGGGCCTGCTGTTTTAGGGCCCACTGTTCTTCAAGGGCCTGCTGTTCTTTAAGGGCCTGCTGTTCTTTAAGGGCCTGCTGTTCTTCAAGGGCCCGCTGTTTTTAGGGCCCACTGTTCTTCAAGGGCCCGCTGTTCTTTAAGGGCCCACTGTTTTTCAAGGCCCACTGTTCTTCAAGGGCCTGTTGTTCTTCTAGGGCCCGCTGTTCTTCAAGGGCCTGCTGTTCTTATAGGGCCCGCTGTTCTCCACTCGTGGGTCTACCCGATCTCGCACGGCCAAAGTTACCCAAACAACAAAAACTATAAAATAAAAAAAATATATAAAAATAAATATAGAATCGAAAATACGCTTCTGACTTCCCTCCCTTTGGAGGAAAGGTGTATCAAGTGGGGGAGTTAGTTGTGCACACATGGAGGTAGCGGCCCCGCTCTTCTTACCCTTATTCCTCACTCGTGTCATCCTTCCCCCTCCCCTCCTCTCGAAGCCAGCCCTTCAAAATCCTCTTCCATTCATGGAAACCCTTACTCTTCAACTTCAAACTTCCCCCCAGGAGACTGTTCACATTCTCCTCTGCTATAGGCCACCTGGGCCAAAATCGCAGTTTTTGCCATCTTTAACGGAGTTTATATCCACTTATACCCTTAACAGCAAACACCTTTTGCTGCTCGGGGACTTTAATCTGTGGGCCAACTCCGCACAGGATCCCATTGCGGACGCCTGCATCGATCACCTGGAGGGATTAGGGCTACAGCAACTTATATGCGGGCCAACACATGCTTCAGGTCACACACTCGACCTAATTTTCAGACAAAATCTGAAAATAAGCATTTTAGAAAATGAACCATTACCATGGACAGACCACCATGCAATTAATTTCATAATCTCCAAAATTCCCCCAGTGATAAAAGCACCCAAGCCGGTGACAATACACTGGGCTAGATCTCAGAAGAAGCTCCATTCGGAACTCTTTAAATCTACCTTGGGAAACAGAATCAAAACAATCCATCCACATCAAACAGCCGCAGATACACTGGATGCCATAAACGCAGCCCTGCTACAGTCAGCCGATTTAGTAGCACCGAAACGCAAAGCCTGCATCCGAAAAAGAAAGTCTGGCTGGTTCAACAACCAGCTGTCGCTTCTGAAGCAAGAGCGCAGAAGGGCGGAAGCCGCCTGGAAAAGAAGCCCTGCAGAGGATAACCTCATCATCTACAAGGCAATAACAACACGATATCATAAAGAAATCTTCAAAGCCAAGAAACATCATTTTTCTATGGCGATTAACAGCGCCCTAAACCGCCCCCGCGAACTCTTCAAGATGGTAATCCAGACCATGAATCCAGGATGTCTTGAAGTCCCCAACTCAGACACCCAAGAGTTCTGTAATGAACTATCGGATTTCTTCATCAACAAAATTGAAAGAATCCGGGAAAGCATCTTGCAAAACAATACCCCCCTCAACCCCACCATCAATCAACCACAAAACACCCACAGAAACGCTCTACAATCAACAAAGTTCACTCTGGAACCGATCTCCATCGATACCACAAAAAATATCATTGGTGCTTTGCGGAACAGCACATCGCCCAATGATATCATCCCCACCAAACTGCTGAAGGAATGTGCCGACATCCTGGCACCACCCATCACACAGCTTATAAACCAGTCATTTAAGGAAGGCACAGTGCCATCCCTGTTGAAAGAGGGCACAATCCAGCCCATCTTGAAAAAACCTAACCTGGATCCCAAGGACCCAACTCACCGCCGTCCCATAACAGGCCTAAATGTTCTCTCCAAGATAATGGAGAAAGTAGTGGTACAACAGCTGCAACAGCATCTAGATACCCACAATCTACTGGATCCATTACAATCAGGCTTCCGTCCCGGACACGGGACAGAAACGGCCTTACTCAAAATATGGGATGATGCCCTTGAGGCCGCAGACGAAAGAGAATCTTGTCTCCTGGTTCTGCTGGACCTAAGCGCAGCCTTTGACACGGTAGACCACAAACTGTTACTGATGCGACTAGCCAAGGTAGCAGAAGTCGCAGAAGGTGATTTACCATGGTTTTCTTCCTTTCTTGAAAACCGATCACAAACAGTTAAATTGGGTTCTTTCACGTTGGAAAAGCGCACAGTGTCATGTGGAGTCCCCCAAGGATCCCCCCTGTCACTGGTGCTTTTCAACATCTATCTTCGCCCTCTCTTTGATATTATCAGTAGCCAAGAACTACTCTATCACTCTTATGCAGACAATACGCAACTGTATTTTCGCATCTGCAACAAAAAGGATCATCATCTCAGTTTAGAGAAATGTCTCTCTTTGATAGAAAACTGGATGACAAAGAGTTATCTTAAACTCAACAGTTCAAAAACAGAACTCCTTATGTTTCACGCCAGCCGAAAGAGTCAACTGGCAACAACCTGGACACCCCCGCCCATTCTGGGCCAAATCATCACCCCTAGCTCCAAAGTCAAAAGTCTCGGGGTCATCTTCGACACCTTCATGACAATGGACGCACAAATAGGGTCAGTAGTCAGCGGAGCGCACCATCTGTTGCGCCTACTACGCAGACTTATTCCATTTATCCCCAAAGAAGACGTAGCAGTCGTGGTGGGAACAATCGTGAATTCCAGACTGGACTATGCTAACGCCCTGTACCTCGGACTCCCAAAATACCAAATCTCCCGTCTGCAAGTCGTTCAGAATACGGCCGCCAGACTGGTGACTGGGAAAAAAATGGGAATCAATCTCACCTTCGTTGAGAACCCTTCACTGGCTGCCAGTAAAAGACAGAATTGCATTTAAAGCACTCTGCCTGACACATAAGTGCATCCATGGGAAGGCTCCGCAATATCTTTGCGACAAGATAGAACCTCACAATTCGAGTCGCGTTCTGCGATCCACCGACCAAAATCTGGTCAGGGTACCAAAAACCAAATACAAGTCCAAAGGAGAAAGAAGGTTTGCTTTTCAGGGTCCTAGACTATGGAACGCTTTACCAACCAGCATTCGTTTGGAGGAAAACCACCTGACTTTCAGAAGACAGATCAAAACTCTGCTCTTTTGATGTCATGAGACACGAACAACTAGCGCCCAGAAGCGATTCAGTTCGCATGCGCCGCGCTTTATAAGTTTTTCTTTCATTCATTCATTCATTCATTCATTCAATTCCCTAAAATCAATGTATATTTTTATGATTTTCCTGTATACCTTAACTGAATTTATTTTTCCTTTCTTATTCTTCTTTTTCCTTTTCCTTCTGCTCCCCCTATCTCCTCCATACCAATTTACCATACTGCTAACGCAGGGCCTAAACTCTAATTATACAAACAATTTACACATTTGTCAATAGGATTCTTTTTTTTGTCTTCACCTTTTTTTTTTCTTTTAACTTTGCGTTCAAGGAAACACAAAGGTGGGAGGGAAAGTCTGCACAGCACAAGCTCCCGTCTCCCAATTTGGGCTGCCTGTATTTCCCATAAGAAAAAAAAATGCATGTAAAAATGCATGGCAGTTTATGATACAGACATACAGCAAACAATACATAGAATACGACTTTTTCAGCCCCTCTGTCTGTAGAGCGTCAATTACCCCTAACCCCGATATAAATATATCAAAAAAATATATTTAACGTGTTCACAGAACTCTCCATCCATACTCACGTTAAATACAAGTAAGCTGCGAAGGGTTTTAACGTGTCTACTTCATTACCAAAACACCACATCCTAATCCACAGCCTATTTTGACACCACGTGTAGCTCAATCCTTTACTAAAAGAAAAAACCCAACGTAATTCTGTGTCTAACCATAGACCCTCAGCTCTCTAAGCTAAGTCAACCCCCAAAAACCTCTCTCTTCAGACCATACATATCTACATGCGCATATTGCCAACCTCACTTAACCCAACACCAGTAAATCACGGATGTTTTAGGAAGGAATCCAGTGACACCATTTGCACATATACATATGCACCCTGAGACACGCCATTTTTTTTGCGTCACCGGCCCAGGAACCCATGAAGAGAAGATACTGTCAACCTGCCACCTACAGACATACACCCGAAACAGTCGCATTCAAATCAACATAAAACACATAAACGTCAAACAGAAAACATAGAACATAGACGTCAACCCGGCAGAGATAGGAATGAACGGGTCCTCTTCAAAAAGATACTTTGCTCAAGAATTACCCGTCTTTGATTGGGAAAGCGCAGCACAGACACACCCCACTGGCACCTCTGGGTGCTGCGTCTCCCCAATAAAGCAAAGCACACACGCTGGGCGCCAATTGATAACGATTGATTTCCTGACACAATTTCAGGATTAACCCCATATCTGCCGTTTGACCCAAATTAATGGGAGCATGCAGCGAGCTGAGAAACACACTGCAACCTCACCTTTCAGCATTTCAACCAGCAAAGAGGCTGAACCCACTTTATTGGTCCTTTTTAAAAACAACATGACATCACAAAACATATGCATTCAGATTGGTTAGCTTGTATATTTCACTCCCATTTTACACGCCCCCATGTGATGTCTGTACTTGGCATCATGACACACATCCCATAGCACATGTAATATCCTTTGTGCAATGTTCATTGTACAGGGGCCTCAAACCCAAGGTTTCAGGGGCAAAGCCATATTTAGTATAGGGCTCCTCATAGTACAAACAGTCAACGTGTAAAAGTTCCTTACACAATCGCCATATTTGTTTCCTGAGTGAATACGAGACGAAGAAGCAGAAGAAGGAGGAGGGGTTGGAGAATAAGGAGCTTTTGGAGTGAGGGGATGACACATCTGTTCTTGATAATAATCCTTTGTCCTCACTCAACGTTTAAGATGTACTTGCGACTTTAAGACATTATATCTGTCATAACTTCGTGTAAGGATAATAACACTTGTTGCAATACATACCCATACATACATATGCATATATATATATATATATATATATATATATATATATATATATATATATATATATATATATATATAAAGAAATAAAAACAAATAAAAGAAACCATGAAAGAAAAGCAACATTTGGCAACATTTAAGCATAAAGTAACATAGAATAAAATATTCATTTTATTTCACTTCCACCACAGTAGCCCTGGAGGAGCTGCATAATTCCATAGCAGAGACTGGAGTATCTGTACATAGTAAGACAATAAGCCGTACACTCCATAGAGTGGGGCTTTATGGCAGAGTGTAACAGGTGCTCTCGGCGCTGTAATGCGTTCCATGCTGGAACGCATACGGCACTCGCGCGATGAAGTCATCGCTCGGCACCAATCCTGTAAGGGCCTTCTAGAAAGTTCAGATATTGAAGGGTCAGTAACCCAGGCCATATATATTTATGTTTTCAGTAGCCCCAAGCATTGTGCAAGGACCCCACACTCCAGTAGGCCAGCAGAGTGGTTAGTCAGCTTCAACTAATAGGAGACCCAAGAGCTTTACTGCATGACAACACACTCCCTAGTACAGGCCATATGCTCCTTCCCCGCAGAGCCCATGAGCAGTTTCGCTTATTCCTCATCCCAAGGTGGGGGGTTGAGATGGGGGGTGCGGGGAACTGTTGGAGCATGTTACACTTTACACCCTAAATATGGATGTAATATGGATGTAATGTGTAACATGCTCCAAAAAGGTGAAATTAGCTTTTAACCACAGTGGGGTTGATTTAATAAAACCGAAGAGTACAAAATCTGCTGCAGATGTGCATAGTAGCCAATCAGCTCTAACTTCAGCTTCTTCAATTAAGCTTTGACAGAAGAACTGGGAGCAGATTTAGCATTTTCCAGTTTTGGTAAATCAACCCCAGTAAATATATCACTAATCAACATTCATCACCACCCCCTATAGAGGCCACAGACCCAACTATCAGTTTACATAATCACCATATTACTTTACAGTATATCCCAAGTCCAATAATCCAGGACTGGTAGACAACTACTGTTGATCAAAAAATGATAGGTGTGGCATATTTCCATCATGGTGGCTTAAGGGCAAGTCTCAATTGAATAAACATCCCCCATAACTTCTGTTGTTTAAGTACTCACAGTGACACAGGTGCTCATTTAGTCTCTTAAAAGAAAGAGCTTCCATCCAGTGTGTCCCCAGTATTAAACTCCCTTCCACAAAAAAAGTTTTATCCCTATTGTGGGGTCACCAGTATGGTACTTTTTGACACTTTTCTTGGTGAATGGGTAGGGGTAAAATGTACCTGATACCCATGCACATGGGGGGCGGGATCTGGGTGCCCCCTTGTTAAAGGGGGCTTCCAGATTCCGATAAGCACCCTCCCCATGTTGAGGGCAAGTCAATGGTTCAGGAGGGGGTGGCTGCTCGCTCGGCCTCTCCCTTTCCTGGCCTGCCAGGCTGCATACTCAGATAAGGGTCTGGGGACCCCAAGCCATTTTTTTCTTCTTAAAATCTATTCCAGACCCAAAGGGCCTGGTATGGATTTTGGGGGGACATCACAACTTATTTTTTTATAATTCTGTCATAGGGGTCCCCTTAACCACTTCAATACACTGTTTTATATACTCTACACTGCACTATATACCCTGCATACTACAATGACTTCACTATTCTCCACTGTATTATATATACTACAATGACTGCACTATATACTCTGCAATATATTATATATACACTATACTGATGGCACTATATACTCTGAAATGTATTATATATACTACATGAACTGCACTATATACACTGAGCTGTATTATATATACTAGACCGACTGCACTATATACTCTCCACTTTATTATAAGTACTACACTATATACTCTGATCTGTATTATATATATTACATGGACTGCACTATATACTCTGAACAGTATTATATATACTACATGGACTGCACTATATACAGTAATCTGCACTCTATTATATATACTACACAGACTGCACAATATACTCTGCACTGTATTATATATACTACATGGACTGCACTACTGTATATACTCTGAACTGTATTAGTTATACTACACTGACTGCACTATATAGTGTGAACTGTATTATATATACTTCACTCGCTGTACTTTAAACTAACTACCCTGCCTAATCTCTATTCATTCTCTATATACGGCCACCATGTAAGCAGCAGCCTTATATAGAGCAGGGGCGTGGACTTAGCCCCAGAGAAATGGCTTTCACAGCACATCGCGTTGTGATTGGCCAAAGCATGCAGGTCAGGTGCATACTTTGGCCAATCAGTAGCCGTCAATGCACTGCGATCTCACAGTGCATTATGGGTGCTCCGCCCTTTATGTTTATTTGTTCTACAGCTCGAGTCGAACATCAAGCTCATCCCTAAGCCTCGGTCTTAATAGGCACAGGCTTCCCCATGACCCAAGATGGTCCCCCAGGCTTCCTTTGCCTCATAGTCCTGTCCAATTTCACTTGGTGGTTTACCCTGGGTAGGCAGGCTGTGGTGGAACCAGTACCCTACTATATACAGTCTTTGATCCACAATAAATACCAATCCAAACACAAAGCCAAGCCACCATTGTGCTGTGAACAAAAATCTCTCTCAATGCCCATAAATGTGAACCAGCTACTTATGATATCTACATATCTATTAACATTAGAGATAATATTATTATGCCTAAAAATGTGTTTCTTTAATCCCTGGGTGGTTTGACCTACATATTATTTACCCTATTTGCAACTTACTAAATAAAATCACATTTGTAGTGGTGCAATGAATGTAGTATTTTACAGGTGGCACAGTTTAAATAAATAAGTACAATATAACATTAGTATATAGATCAAATGTGGGAGTTTGTGATTTTCCTAGAGCAGTGATGGCAAACCTTGGAATCCCAGATGTTTTGGAACTACATTGCCCATGATAGTTAAAGTTTAATTAAATGTTTTTTTTAATCAGCACATGGGACAGTACTTACATTTAAGTGTTCCTTGTGCTGCTGGTTGCTTTCTAAGTTAAAATCCAAAAGACCTTTGCCCCCTCTCCCTCACAGCAGTAATCTGGCGACTATGCCCACCATTTTTGTTGTGATTTTTTTATATATATTCTTTGTTTTATACATTAACTAATAATTTAACACAGTGTGCATCCATGACACTTTTTGCAGTATGTTGGTCTTTCTAAGAATAAAAATTCCCTAAAAAAACATTGCCCATGATGCTCAACTACACTGCAGAGTGCATGAGTATCATGGGAAATGTAGTTCCAAAACATCTGGGGTGCCAAGGTTCGCCATCACTGTCCTAGAGTATCAAAGATAATGGTAGCCCCTGCTTCACAATCAATTCCACATGAAGCAACCTTGGCTTGGCCGAACTGCCGACTTAGCCAGCTATGCTCCAAGACTACTTCAGAACAAGTATTTGTTTAAAAATTAAAAAAAAACTGAGAGGCTAAATGACCATTAGTAAAAAATCCAGACTCTTGTGGAAGTAAACATCGTAAGGGTTAGGAATCAGCCAAAAGGAATCCCGTGACCAAAGATCGCATGGTCATTATCCCTAAAACAATATAATAATCCTGTGTTATAAAGAAAATAAATGCGCAACTCAAGATGAGTTGATTACAAGGAATATAGCAAAACCATAACCTTCTCACAGCTAGGCCACAGAATCGATTTACACCATTTGTTAACAAGAGATTTAATTCAATTGTTTAATTTAAATATGCTGATTTTAACTACAGTGTTTGTCAATAAGGAGATAAGTAGGTTATTTAAATCATCTGTAACCATGTCCAAATCATGTCCATGTGGTATCAAGGTCTGCAGCCTACTGATCAATATTAACTGTTTGTGATTCAGTGCCCCCTATTATGCGCCCACACCTCACATTACAGTCTCTATAATATAAACTAGCAGAAATGTTCCTGTTTATCGAACTGTAAAATGATGAAAAATAAAAAAGTGTACATTTGTATATTAAAAACACAGCTTTTTGTCTCCTCCATTTTCCCATTCAACAGCATGGTGTTCCAGTAATATTACCTGTGCCCCTGTTCCCTGCAGTGAAGTACATTGCACCTGGAATTTCTCAACTTCGTTCCCAGACTTAACAATGCCTTGCAAATGTATCTTGACTTTCGTACATTACCCCAGAAACCAGAGGCCCAGATTCAAGAAGCAATTGCACCCGTGTAACCATAAGTTACACGGCGCAATTGCTTACTTGCTCCGGTGTAACGAGTGCTCCTGATTCAGGAACCTCGTTACACCGACTGCAGCCTAAAATCTGCGCAGCATAAGGCACTTATGCCTCGCAGATTTTAGGCTGCATTCTTGTGCTTGCCGCTAGGGGGCGCTCCCATTGTGATCAGCGTGTAGTATGTAAATTGCATACTACCAACTGATTCAAAAACTTGCGCAAGCCAGGTACGGAGTTTCCGTACGGCAACTTTAGCGCAAGGCTGCCCCTTCTAATAGTAGGGGCAGCCAATGCTAAAGTATAGCCGCCGCTCCCGCGACGTGAAATTTGAATTTCACATCGTTTGCGTAAGTGCTTCGTGAATGGCGCTGTACGCCATTCACGTTCACTTTGAAGCAAATGACGTCCTTGCGACGTCATTTGCCGCAATGCATGCGCTGTACGCTCGGCGCGGGAGCGCGCCTAATTTAAATGATTCCCGCCCCCGGCGGGATCATTTAACTTGCGCGCGCTTACGCCGGGCAAATTTGCCGGCGCGCCCTTGCAAGTTACGGAGCTACTGCTCCGTGAATCGAGGGCAGCGCAAAATATTTGCGGGGGCGCAGGGCAAAATCGTTGCCCTGCTCCCCCGCAAATATCGCGCAATTCTACCTGAATCTGGGCCCGTGTGTTTTTGTGCCTCCATATCTGACCTGGCTGTTATTTTTTCCTGGAGCAATTCAATTTCCCAAGCCCTATTTCAGCAGGTCAATGTCCCTGGAAATATTACTCTTTCCCATCCTCAGCACAATAAATACCTGAAAACAAATATTCTCCTCGTATCTCTATTACCAGCCCAACACCACAGAGCCATTAGAATTACCCTTGTCTCCCTATCTCTGGTTCAACTGTATAGCAGAATTACACTCACCGGACACGTTATTAGGTACACCTGTTCAATTGCCTGGTAACACAGATTGCTAATTAGCCAATCACATGACGGCAACTCAATGCATTTAGGCATCTACTGTATATGTGGTGAAGAGGACTTTCTGAAGTTTAAACTGAGAATGGGGAAGAAAGGGGATTTAAGTGACTTTGAATGTGGCATGTTTGTTGGTGCCAGACCGGCTGGTCTGAGTATTTCAAAAACAGCTGATCTACCGGCATTTTTAAGCACAACCATCTCTAGGGTTTACAGATAATGGTCAGAAAAATAGCCAGTGAGTGGCAGTTGTGTGGACAAAAATTAGGTCAGAGCAGAATAGGCAGACTGGTCCGAGATGATATGAAGGCAACAGTAAAGAAAATAACCACTCGTTAAGGTATGCAAAATACCATCTCTGAACGCACAACACATTGCAACTTGAAGCAGATGGGCCACAGCCAAAGAAGACCACACTGGGTGCCACTCCTGTCAGCTAAGAACATGAAACTGAGGCTCCAATTCGCACTGGCTCACCAAAATTGGACAATAGAAGACTGGAAAATAGTTGCCTGGTCTGATGAGTCTCGATTTCAGCTGCAATGTTCAGATGGGAGAGTCAGAATTTGGCATAAACAACATGAAAGCATGCATTCACCCTTCCTTTTATCAACGGTTCAGGATGGTGGTGATGTAATGGTGTGGGGGATACTTTCTTGGCACACTTTGGGCTCCTTGGTACCAAATAGCATTGTTTAAACATCACGGCCTACCTGAGTATTGTTGCTGACCATGTCCATCCCTTTATGACTACAGTGTACCCATCTTCTGATGGCTACTTCTAGCAGGATTATGCACCATGTCACAAAGCTCAAATCATCTCACCACTGGTTTCTTTAACATGACAAAGAGATCACTTTAATCCAATGGCCCCCACAGTCACCAGATCTCTAATAGAGCACCTTTGGGATGTGGTGGAATGAGAGATTTGCATTATGGATGTGCAGCAGACAAATCTGCAGCAACTGTGTGATGCTATCATGTCAACATGGACCAAAATCTCTGACGAATTTTTCCAACACCTTCAATCAATTAATGCCACGAATAATTAAGGCAGTTCTGAAAGCAAAAGGGGATCCAACCCAGTACTAGAAAGGTGCACCTAATAAAGTGGCCGGTAAGTGTATATGGCCCTGCCCATTGGCACGTGCATCAAGTGACCCTATGGCCCTTCTTCACGCTAGCACATACACATACAAGTTCTTCGTAATTTTGCACTAAATTTATTGCTGTTTGCTGACACTGTGCAGATCATGCAACCTAAAGTGTAGTTCCATCCTGGGCTCCATTAGATTTCCCTGCAATTTCCCTGTCACTCTCGCGGTGACAGTGGTTTTAGCAGACAAGATTGTTTTACCAAACAATCTGCCGCATAGATACAGGCAGCAATAAAAAACTGACTGGGGGTTTAAAAAAATATTTCTGTCTGTGTTGCATTAGATTTTCTCTTACGTTTGCTAAACGTTTTTAGTAAGTGAGGGGAAATCTGACTAATAGAGCCCCTGATAGCAGCAAAACTTGGCAGGGGTTCAAACCATTGCCCACTCTATTGGAAACTAAAATTATGTTTTAGGTAACGTTACAGTTTTAAAGGGGTTGTAAAGGTAAAATGTTTTTTCCCTAAATAGCTTCCTTTACCTTAGTGCAGTCCTCCTTCACTTACCTCATCCTTCAATTTTGCTTTTAAATGTCCTTATTTCTTCTGAGAAATCCTCACTTCCTGTTCTTCTGTCTGTAACTCCACACAGTAATGCAAGGCTTTCTCCCTGGTATGGAGTGTCATGCTCGCCCCCTCCCTTGAGGGGGGAGGGAGCGAGCAGGAGAATCAGGACGCCCACTAACACACAGCTCCTTTCTCTATCTGCAACATAGAGAGAGTCCTGACTCTCCTGTCGATCATGACACTCCACACCAGGGAGAAAGCCTTGCATTACATTTTTTACCTTGACAACCCCTTTAAGCTGATGATTATCATAGATACCATAGGTAGGGTCTTTTAGGATTGGAGTGTTCCAAAGGCTGGGAGGTATTTTATGGGTTGGGTCATTACAAATATATATTATATATATATCTACATATACATATACACACTCTTATAAATAAATGTAAACATTTTAAAATGTATTAAAACATGGATGGTGTCAGTAGGGCAGTAGACTGTGTCAGTAGAGCAATGGATGGTGTCAGTCAGTAGAGCAGTGGATAGTGTCAATGGGGCAGTGGACTTTGTCTGTAGGGCAGAGGTTGGAGTCAGTAGAACAGTGGGTGGTGTCAATCAGTGGAGTAGTGGACAGTGTCAGTAGGGCATTGGACTTTGTCAGTAGAGCAGAGGACAGTGTCAACAGAGCAGTGGATAGTGTCAGTAGGGCATTGGACTTTGTCAGTAGAGCAGAGGACAGTGTCAACAGAGCAGTCTATAGTGTCAGTAGGGCAGAGATTGGTGTCAGTAGAACAGTGGATGTGGAGGACAGTGTCAATAGGGCAGTGGATGGTGTCAGTAGGGAAGAGATTGGTGTCATTAGGGCACTGGACTTTGTCAGTAGTTATTTATTTATTTATTTTATTTATTTTTTATTATTTCTTACAATTATTATTATTATTTTTTCTAGGAGCCCCTTTGCGAGGCGTTAATGAAATATCAGGGATCTAAACAGGACAACTGCACAGCGTGATTATCGTGTGCCCAGACATACCCAGTGTGCAACCCTTTGTAGGGAGCTAATCTTGTTGTCAAATTCTGCCCATTGTTAAGGCTAATAGGCAAACTAAATTACTAAAAAACTAGGATCAAAAAATATACAGCACTTTAAACATAACACATACATGATGTATAAAATATAAAGAGTGCACAGTGCCAAACTCAAATATACAAATGAATAAAGTGCCTCATGCTTCACAAGTGAATCATCACCCTTCAAGTGTCCAATTTTAATTCAAGTGTTTTTATGCTCAGTGCTGCACGAAAACCACAGTTCACTGTCAGTATCAATTATATAAATTGTGCTCTGCTGCCTTCTATGATTCTCTTCATATAGAGACATCCAATCACCAAATTGGAAATCTACCTCCACCTTCACAAAGAACTCAATAGATTCAATGACTCAGTGGGAGAGGTTTACCAAAACTGGTGCTATGCATAGTAACCAGCTTCTAACTTTGGCTTGTTAAATTAAGCTTTGGGACACATGTTATTACATTACAGAGGGGATGAGATGATTTGATGGCAGATACGAGAGGAGCAGGGGGGGCGGGCACTGGTACAAGCAGGGAGGGGAGGGGGAGGAGGACAGAGGAGACACAGACACAGGAGTGCTGCAGAGAGCTGGCTGCGGCTGATGGAATCATGCAAACTGACCACAATGTCAGGGGCTCAACAGCCATGATTATCGTGGTCAGTTTACAGAGGGGAGGGCATAGCCATCCAGGATCAGCCAGGTTTTTTAGGATATACAGGGGGCCAAATGACACAGCACAAGCACTGTGCTGTACAACATGCTTTAACCACTTAAGCCCCGGACCATTTGGCTGGCCAAAGACCAAGCCACTTTTTGCGATTCGGCACTGCGTTGTTTTAACTGAAAATAGCGCGGTCGTGCGACGTGGCTCCCAAACTAATTTCGTGTCCTTTTTCCCCCACAAATAGAGCTTGCTTTTGGTGGTATTTGATTACCTCTGCGTTTTTTATTTTTTACACTATAAACAAAAGTAGAGCGACAATTTTGAAATAAATGCAATATTTTTTACTTTTTGCTATAATAAATATCCCCAAAAAAATATATAAAAAATCTAATTTTTTCCTCGGTTTAGGCCGATACGTATTTTTACGTATACATATTTTTACGTATACATATTTTTTGAAAAAAAAATCACAATAAGCGTTTATTGATTGGTTTGCGCAAAAGTTATAGCGTCTACAAAATAGGGGATAGTTTTATGGCATTTTTAGTAATAATTTTTTTTACTAGTAATGGCAGCGATCAGCGATTTTTATCATTGGACACTTTTGACACCATTGTCATTCTTACAGCGATCAGTGCTATAAAAATGCATTTTACTGATTACTGTAAAAATTACACTGGCGGTGAAGGGGTTAAACTGTAGGGGGCGCTGAAGGGGTTAAGTGTGTCCTAGGGAGTGATTCTCACTGTTAGGGGGCGTGGGTACGAGTGACATGTCACTGATCGCTGCTCCCGATGAGAGGGAGCATTCGATCAGTGACATGTCACTAGGAAGAAAGGGGAGATGTTGTGTTTACATCTCCCCATTCTTCAGCTCCGTGACACGATCGCGGGACAACGGCGGACATCGAGTCCACAGGTCCCGCGGGCATTGTCACGGAGAATGCGACAGGGTCGCAATCGCCCCGCCAACAGAATGCGTGACCACACAGCGCCAAATTAAAGGGGACTACCTGTATGCCCATCTGCCTGTCTGTGCCATTCTGTTGACATATAAGTGCGTGCGGCGGTCCTTAAGTGGTTAAAGGAACAGGATTTGTTTTTTCTTTTTTTTGGGGGGTTAGCAAACGCTTTAAGGTATTACATTTTTGGGGTTTAGAAACACTTTATGTGTGTAAAACCCCTCTTAAAGTGAGTTGCATGGCCACCAGAGTCTATGCAAGCTCTCAGTACATGGAAGCTGATAGGTGAAGATTGATGCTATTCAATAGCTGATTGCACTGAAGGGTGAAAAATAGGAAATTGGAATTTAGGAAATCCAAGGTTGCTGGACAAGTCTCTGATGTGTTAATGTGTTTCATTTGTGCTCACAATTTAGCTTTAAGTCTAGATTCTGGGCAATGCGGAAGCAGCAGTCCATTGAAGAAAAAAATTATCCTGTGAGTCTGCAGAATGATTCACTGCTGATGCTTCCCATACCATTAGTGTCTGATAGTAATACAACAACAAAGAACCTGAGCTATACCAATTGGAAATACAATCAACACTGTGGAATGATGTTGGGTGTTTAAAGTTGTGCAGCAAAAATGAGCTTCCGTGTGTATTTGATTAGTTATTTGTACAGAGAGCGTGACGGTGTCTCCATAGTGTATACAGAAGATGAGCAAATTGTACAGAACAGAATATGTAAAAATGGTTAAGGTGTGATGTACCATATATGCAGAGAGAGTAAAACAAGAGGTAATAGATAAAACCAATGAATAATGTAAACCCAGAGCACCCTAGGAGCCCCAAACCTAAAAAGCACACTATTATGTGAATACACACCCATTTTCAAATCCCAAGGTTGCTCATTGGTGGCTCCAATGTCCTATAGAGAAGTGCAGGAGCAGGAGATAGGAGTAGGAAAATGTTCTAACCTGATGGATGAAGTTGATTTTGCATACCAGATAGAGGATAGAGTAAGGTATTGTTAATATTGTATTGTATTGTTGATAATCCCTGTAAAGTTTATTTTTTTCCTCTTTGTCCCAATGGGGAGATTTACCTTCACTTCCTGTCACCTAGCCAAACAGGTGAGAGGAGGTCTCTGCAAATTAAGGAAATCTTTTGGGGACCTCCTCTCCCCACTGGAAGATTTCCCCTCTTACCTTTTTGGAGAAACCCCAAAATGTGGGATTTTCTTTTACTTTCAATGATAATGGTAAACAGGACAAATAGAGAGGGTGAATCTCCCAAATGGGGTTACAGTAGGGTTGCCACCTCATCCCTTTAAACCTGAACACATAATAATTACACAGGTTCTGTGGGTCATTAAGGTGGTAATTAAACTCTGTGCCTTATCTGCATTAAATTAGCTTCAGAACCTGTGTAATTTATATGTGTTCAGGTTTAAAACCCTAGGGCAACCCTAGGGCATAAACTGCATTAAAAGTGCCAAGCATTTTAATTCCTCTGCACTTGATTGAAAGCTGAAAAAAGTTTTGCCTTTATTTATACTTTAAGGTTGAAATTTAGCTTTTTTTTTTGCTCTATAGCTTTAGTGAGGTAACTCATCAGTGGCGGCCAACAATACTCAGGTAAGCCGTGGCTTTTAAACAATGCTCAATTGTTACTAAGGGGCCCAAAGTGTGCCAAAGAAAATATCCTCCACACCATTACACCATCAGCCTGAACCGTTGATACAATACAAGATGGATCCATGCTTTCATGTTGTTTACACCAAATTCTGACCCTACCATCTGAATGTTGCAGCTGTCAGTCGGTAACCTGCAAACTACCTGAAGGAGATCCAGGCGCGGCGTCCATCGGCGGCCTCGTCGGGTCCGGCGTCCGTCTGCGGCTTCGGGTGTCCTCTTCGTCGGGTCCGGCGTCCTTCTGCGGCTTCGGGTGTCCTCTTCGTCGGGTCCGGGGTCCTTCTGCGGGCTTCAGGTGTCCTCTTCGTCGGGTCCGGGGTCCATCTGCGGGCTTCGGGTGTCCTCTTCGTCGGGTCCGGCGTCCTTCTGCGGCGTCCTCGCGTCCTCCCCGCTCGTTTCCCGCGCCGAGTTTGAATACTGCGCCGACATATACAGAGCGCAGTACACTCGTGTATTGTCGGGCAGGCTCGGCAACACTCGCACTCACGTCCTGTACATCCAGGACGTCAGCGCGGAAGGTGCCGAGACTGCCCGACTATACCCGAGTGTACTGCGCTCGGTATATGTCGGCGCAGTATTCAAAACTCGGCACGGGAAAGCGGGTATCGGCTTATACCGCGCACCCACGATTTTGCCCTGATTTTCAGGGAAAAAAGTGCGCGGTATACGCAGATAAATACGGTATATATATTACTTTTGAGCATAATACAGTAATTCAAAAATATAAAAATACTATACATTCCCTTCAATAGGTATTTTGCTATTTATTATTGCTTCCATTCTGACCTTACATTTGTGTTATCCAAACTGAAGCATGACTTGTCAAATGCAGGTTACCTTTGAACAAGACCAGTTTTGGTAGGTGTTATATTTAGGAAATATTAAGTACTGAAGCTTTTAACGGGTCACCTTGTGAGCACACCCCTAAGATAATAACATTCTGATGTAATTTCTTCACTAATATACTTGTTCAGCTGGCTATCACCAGTCTCAGGCTTATCAGTTATTTCTTCTGCCAGATTCTGTTGGCGTATTCAGTGACAGCACCCTTGTTATGATTCGGGAATACTCAATGAAGTGAAATGAACAATGAAATGGGATGGAGCTCTCCACCTTCAGGTCAGCTAACATCTTCAATAAGACATGCACCAATTTGTTGAGATTAATTGCAAGAGATATAATTTACAACAGGGGGCTGATAGTGTTCACTAATGTGGAACTTGACTTTCAGCTGCGGTGAAACTTTAGAGGGAGGCTATGTTTTGATTGCCATTGGTATATACTGTAGTTTTTTTTCCTGTCTGCTCATCTCCAGGTCAGACAAGAAGCCAGAAGAGGGAACAGCACCTTGGGGGGAACAGCACCTTGGGGCCCAGATTCTCAAAAGGATCAACTGTGACAGAAAACGAGAACTGTTACCTAACCCAGTGCCCAATCAACCACCCTGATGAGCCTTGCATCCCACACCAAAATGCAGGCTCATACCAAATGGCATCCAGGTTCTTCTATTGTGTAAGTCTAAAGCCTCGTACACGCGATGAGGAAAATGGACAGAAAAATATCCGCTTTCGACGCAATCGTACGATAATCATTAGTATACAGCTGTACAATTCCAGATCATACGAGTTCCGTTTAACCGCTTAACCGTTATACTGTGGCAGGCGCAAACCGTCTTAGCTGTACGTCGGTCGCTTTAAGTGGGCTAGCAGGCGCAGGTGCGTCTGCTGCATCACAGGGGTGCCAAAGCTTATGACCGGCGCTTGCGAAGACCGCCGTCTGTGAGCGATCTCCGGGCACGAGAGGCAGAACAGGGACGTCTGTGTGTAAGCACACACATCCCTGTTCTGTTTAGTGAGGAAATGCAGATCGTGAGTTCCTATTAGCTAGGAACCACAATCTGTAATTTCCTCTAGGTCAGTCCCATACCCCTTAGAACACACATTAGGGAACACAATTAACCCCTTGATCGCCCCCTAATGTTAACCCCTTCCCTGCCATTGCCATTTTTGCAGTATTCAGTGCATTTTTATAGCACTGATCGTTGTAGAAATGCCAACGGTCCCAAAAATGTGTCAAAGGTGTCCGATGTGTGAAAACCAAACAATACGCTCACTGCGACTTTTATTACCAAAAATATGTAGAAGAATACGTATTGGCCTAAACTGAGAAAAAAATAGCTTTTTTTAAAAAAAAAATGGGGATATTTATTAGCAAAAAGTACAAAATATTGAGTTTTTTTTTCAAAATTGTCACTCCTTTTTTGTTAATAGCGCAAAAAATTTAAATCACAGAGATGATCAAATACCACCAAAAGAAATCTCTATTTGTGGAAAAAAAAGGACATCAAGTTAGTTTGGGTACAACGTTGCACGACCGCGCAATTGTCAGTTAAAACGACGCAGTGTTGAATCGCTAAAAATAGCCCGGTCATTGAGCAGTCAATTCTGAAGTGGTTAATCAGTACAGTTTTCATCTGAAAATACAAAACAAATACACTACATTACTTTTAGAATTTTCCTACTATAGTAACATATTCGCATTCGATATAGAGACTGGCATGTAAAAAAAAAAAAACGGACAATCATTGGTCCGATAATCTCATTGTTCCGGATTCACAAAGCACTTGCGCCGACGTATCTCGAGATACGCCGCGTAAGTGCAAATATGCGCCGTCGTATCTGTGCGCTGGACCCACAAGCTGAGATACGCCTAGAAATAGGCTTCATCTCACCGATGTAACTTGCCTACGCCATCGTATCGTGGGTGCATATTTACGCTGGACGCAAGTGGCGCTCCCATTGATTTTCTATTCAAATATGGAAATGAGGGAGATACGTAGATTCAGGAACGTATGTGCGCCCGGCGCATGCTATACGCGGTTTGCGTAAGTCGTACGTCCGGCGTAAAGTTATTCCCCATAAAGGAGGTGTAACTCAGCAGCAGACATGCAAAGGTCTGCACCAGGGAACTCAAGCCGTCGTATTTTACGTCGTTTACGTTGGACTTGAATATGGCTGGGCGTAGGTTACGTTCACGCCGTAGGCAGTGATCCGTCGTATCTTAGGGAGTAGATCCGACGTGATTCTGAGCATGCACACTGGGATGCGTCCACGGGACAACGCATGTGCCGTTCATTATACGTATCTGTCTGAGACTCAGCCCATCATTTGCATGGGGTCACACCTCATTTGCATGGCTCACGCCCACTTCCACATACGCCGGCTTACGCTTGGAAACCCAGCGCAGATTTGGCAGCACTGGCTTTGTGAATCCAGTGCTTGCCTCTCTGCGCTGCGTCGGCGTAGTGTAAAGAAGATACGCTACGGCGGCATAAATATGCGCCGATGTTTGTGAATCCGGGCCATTGTGTGTATTATGCCTTATACACACAACCGTTTTTTCAGACGGGAAAACTGCTATGAGAGGTTTTCTTCTGGAATTCCAGTCGTGTGTATGCTCCATCGCAGTTTTTCAGACGGGAAAACTGCCAGACAAAAAAATTGATCAGGATCTCTTTTTTCCCGTCAGGCCAAAAATCCGAGCGGGAAAACCGTTCGTCTGTATGGTTTTCCAACGGGCAAAAAAACATGCATGCTCAGAATCAAGTATGAGACTGGAGCGCTCTTTCTGGTAAAACTAGCATTCGTAATGGAGATAGCACATTTGTCACGCTTTAACGGACTAAAAAGCACAAAGACTGAAAAGTGCGAATCGTCTCTCGCCAAACTTTTACAAGCATGAGGATCAGCAAAAGCAGACCAAAGGGTGGCGCCATTGGAATGGAACTTCCCCTTTATAGTGCCGTCAAACGTGTTGTACGTCACTGCGCTTTGGACGGGCGGACTTTTGGTCTGAGCGTGTGTATGCAAGGCAGCCTGAGAGGAATTCTGTTGGGAAAACCATTTTTATCCGACTGAAAAAACGCACGTGTGTACTAGGCATCAGGCTTAAATCCTGGTTTGGCTAACAGGCTACAGATAGTATTGCCACTTGGCTAGGATGGCTGCAAAGGCTGATAAAAATCTCAAAATAAATGTAAAAATATTGGGCCAGCACTGCAGAGCAAAGCAGGTGAGGTTAATGGGAAATGCAAGATAAACAAGCTATAATGATGAATAAATGGAGCTGAATATATTTCCAAAACGGAATGAAAGGTAATAAGAACAGTAAATTTCTTTGCGTTAAGTTTGTATTGATCTGGTTAGTTTTCTCATTTAGGATATAGAAGAAGCTATAGGACAGTAATAGGCTTATAACCTCAAAACAATCATTAAGTAATATAGCAACATCTATTATTTCTCGGGAAGATGATGGTTGCACAATAACTGAAAAACTTTTATACAGTAATTTATTGTGTAGATCAGGTTTATGTGTCTGGTCTAATCTTCACTTTTCAGGAGTCCCTTGGATTTTGATATGCTAATATGATAAAAGAGACCAGTTGGGTCTGCTCTCCCCCTCTAGCAATCAGTACCTGAGGCCCCGTACACATGTCCGAGGAACTCGACGGGCAAAACTCATCGTTTTGCTCGACGAGTTCTGTGTGAAGCCGCCGAGGATCTCGGCGAGCCAACTTTCCTCATTGAACAACGAGGAAATAGAGAACATGTTCTCTATTTGGCTCGACGAGGAACTCATCGGCTTCCTCGGCCGAAAGTGTACACACGGCCGGGTTTCTCGGCAGAATTCAGCTCCGATCGAGTTTCTGGCTGAATTCTGCAGAGAAACTCGGTCGTGTGTACGGGGCCTCACTATTGTTCCATCACTTTGATGGCCAGTCTAACTATAGAAAAGCGAGGCTCAGGAGATGGAAGAGGGCAGGCAGAGCTGAAGTTTAATGAAAGCTGGTTGCATTTCATGTCTCAACTGATTCTCTGTAGTCAAAATTGAGGCAAACTACTGAAAATTGATCTAGATGGGTAGACACTGGGTGGTACCTCTTCTTCCCATGTACAGTGCCAGTGCCAGTACCAGTTTTATAGGTTTGCACACGATCTGTTAATGTAGCAGAGGCATGCATGAGTTATATGCACAAAAGTCATTACAGTTTTCTTTTTAATGCAATTTATGTTTGTTTTTTTTGCTATTGCAGTACATTTAACGTCAGTTAGACAGGATGGGGGTGACACTATGTTTTGCTGCACCAGTTAGCACCAAACCTATTGATTCCACTGGCAGCTGCAGTCTACTTTCTCCACCACAGGTGGTGCTCTTCCGCAGTGGCATTGTTGCTGTAGAGGAAGTCAAAAGAAACAGTCTTCCTCTATGGTTTCCTGTATTACTGAGGAAGCTATCCTATTAGACGCTGTTGCCTCATGTGACCTAGCAGCCATCTTGGGTCAGACAGAGCCTTTTTAGGCTCTGGCTCCCAGGCTTGACGCTCTTTTTGTGAGTTGATAGAGTAGGGACAGGTACTTTGCCTGTTAAGGACAGTATAAT